>NC_056735.1:487208236-487450736 GCF_019279795.1 Protopterus annectens
GTAACGTTTCAAGACATCAATTTATTTGACAAAAAAAACAGATTAAGCGCTTTCATCTCCCATATGGAGACTTCATCAGAATCTGTTACACATACAAATCTTCAGTTTAAATACATCTAAGTAAAACACACTTAATTAATCTTGACTTCTAATAGGCTGGCCATTAATTGACACTAATTAACATTGAGGTAATGCTGAACCAAACCTTTGGTAATTTACACTTGAATGTTAATACAAAGTTATAGAGGTTCATAGGAATTCATGATCTTAACATTTCATAATTTTGTTTCCAACTTATATAAATGTTGTAAAAATTAAATATAAATAAAATCATCAAAGAAATTGTAACAGGAAATACTCATTTCTTATTAATACATTAGTTTGGTGTATAAATACCAATAAATATATAAATATATATATAAAAATATATATAAAATGTATGTAAAATATATATATAGTATAAAAATATTGTATGTTAAAACCACATTTATTCTTGTACCTTAAATAGTGTTAACAACTACATTTTAAGCTACACCCTTAATAAAAATAAAATATATTATATGTACATGCTCCATAAGGACTGAATCTGAATATTTAATTTATTTATTTATTTGCATAAGTTACAACAGTTAACCATCTATCGATGTCTCTTTGGGTCATCAGCGAGAATCTTAAGGGCTGGGTTGATGGATATGTGGTCATTCAATCCATAATTTCCACATGCGTACAACCTTAACTGCCAAACCATCTCCCTAAATTCCAGTTTGGTTTCCCAATCCCCCCCTTCTCTCTCTTGCTTCACCACCTCTTCCAAATCTCTGGTACAGCTGCGTCAGATGCCAGATGTGGGAATTGTGGTAGCTTCCAAGGCAGCCAGAACACACATTCATTATTATGCCCTGGGCATCACACACAACCTGGCAGTTGATGGAGGGGAAACCCTTGGAGTTGATGTACACCCTACCCCACTCACCGGGTGGTGCTTTGATGCATAGGTGCATGCAGTCTATAGCACCCACTACCTCAGGGTATTCTGCTAATTGGTGGAAGAGATGCATATTGCTGCCCAATGCCTCACGGGTGTTGGGGAAATAATATACGTGCTCACCGGCATGTGCTGACAAAGCATCCAGGAACTGGTGGAGTACCCTGGATGCTGATGCCTGTGAGATCCCCATGATATCCCCAGTTGGCCTTTGTAAGGTACCTGTAGCTAGTATTCTTAGGCCTACACTTACCTTGGTATCCACTGGGATGGGTTCCCCTCTGTTAGTTCTGTGTGTGAGGCGTGGCCGGCAGAGCTCAACAATTTGCTGTAGAAGGTCCCTGTCCACCCTCTAGTGCTCCACTATCTCCAGCTTATGTAGCCCCTGGTAGGTTACCCTGGGTCTGCACACTCTTCACTATCTCCTCACTGTGAGTTGTTCGACAGCATTCACATCCTCACTACCCTCAGCCTCTTCCACATGTTGTTGTATGATAGCTATTGCAGCCCCTATCATTTTGTTGGTTTTGTTTGTTAATAGATCCCCGCTTGTATACACCGGTGGTGTAGACTATGTGGGAAAAACAGTGGGATAGGTGTTTGCATAGTTTATAGTAATGTTCTGGGCTGGTCTGCTGCCTGCATAATTGGCTGATTCTGATATATTTCACCTGCCAGGTATGCTAGTTTTCCTAAATTACCTTCCTACTGCTGTTTTCCTTTCCCATTGCCTTCCTGTTTAAGCCCAGGGGTGTGCTGCACAAACACAGTGCTGAAATGTGCACAGAGCTGCTATTTCCTGGTTTACTTTTTTTATGTTTAAAACCCGATGAGCGGCGCACACACCTGCTTAGGCAATGTAAAGAGTGCTAGGTAGCCTCAAACACACCCCCTTGCTTAGTTCTGCTAAGCTAAGGGCAAACCCAAACCACAAGGATCCAATCCACTTACAGTATGCCTGACACCCCCCCCCCCGTATGATGTCAGCTAATTCCTAGGCTTGCACCAAGCCGTTGCTGCTCTTACACTGTTGGGTGCTGACTAGCATGCAGGGGAAATCTGGGATTCATTATCATTCCCCTCATTTGCATAGGGTTGCAAATGATGCATAGTTACAGGTCCCACACACTGAGCCTCCCCCTTTAGCAACCACTATTCACTGGCCATGTTGTCTTCTGCCTTAAGTATAATGGCAAAATAGTGATTTTGATTAGAATGCTTATTTTAGGATTATTTTCTTATTTTTCGTCCGATCCCGTTTGTGCGCCACTGCCCTACACTTAAACAGCCGAGATCGGCTAAAAAAATAAAAGTTGATTTTTTATTTTTGCAACTGTTTTCCATGCCAATGGCATTATATTTGGCCATTGGCATGCTTTCTATATAATATCCACCTTTTATTTGGAGCTGTCATGACTCCGTTTTGTAGTTTGCAGAAATGTACTCCATTACTGGAGGAGTACATTTCTGCAGATTACATTAGTCTTGCATGGCCGGCTTCCAGCTTCCTGAATCGCAAATTCACCTCATTTGCAAGTATTTCTCCTGCAAATGGGGTAATTTGCATACAGGGGCTAAGTCCATGCAGGACTAGTGCATGAGCGCTCATGCATATCCCTACAGCTTATTGCTGGATCACATGACAGACATATTGCGTGCTGTTGCTCCTGCACTAGTCCTGCATGGGTCTATATTAGAACATTGAAGTTTCAGAACTTCGAAAGTTCTAATATCGAACCCTATTCAGTGAATGCTGAAAATAGTGAAGCTGCAGAAAACTGAATTTTTTCCCAGGGAAAGAATTCAGTTGTCCGTTTCTGTAGCTTTGCTATTTTCAGAGCTGTGGTGGAACGGTACGGGTTGGGTACAGGTAAGTGTGCGATTGTGTGGACGTGAGGGTTAGGGTGGTTTAGGTGAGTTAGGGTTAGGGCACGGGTCAAGTAAGTGTGCAATTGTGTGGACGTGAGGGTTAGGGCGGGGTAGGTGAGTTAGGGTTAGGGCGCTGATGAGGTGTGTGTGTGATAGTGACGGACCTTTGGGTTAGGGTTTGGGTTAAGGTAAGTGGATAGTCAGTGGTGTATGTACAGTTTAGTGCAGGGTTAGATATAAGATTTTAGGTGTATATGTGTGAATTGCTGTTTGATTGGTGTGCTTGTGTTGTGTGTATGTGTTTCGGAACAGCAAACTTTTTCCCTAGAAAAAAATGTGCTGTTTTGAATGTTCGATGTTGTCAGTGTTCACTGAATTGGGTTCGATATTAGAACATTCGAAGTTCTGAAACTTCAGTGTTCTAATATAGATCCATCCTGCACACCGTGCAGTGCTTGCTGAATCTGGGGGTGTGTCTTTGCAAAGTTTTTCTGTTTTCTAAAATGAGTATTATTTTAGTAGAATGTATTAAACAGTGGTATTATTTAGTGGAAACAGTGGGTATTTAAATACTTCAAGCAGGTAATGTGTGAAACACATCTATAAGAGGTAATTAGGCTTTTGTTTTCATTCATCATAAGGAAGCAGTCATAAGAAGAAAAGAGCTTCACTTGTTGAATATGAAGTGCAATTAAATGTCTCTTTCATCCTAATGAAAATAGTTGCTCCTACTGCTGAGTCAGCAAATTCAAAACTTGTTTCCTATTGGCCATACTTCTCAACCTCATAGCACAAGCAATCTGAACAAAGCCTAAAGTGATGGGGTTTCAAAGTTCCAAAAATAGGGATGACTTTAAATATTGGTCTTATCAACTTAGAAAGTTGTTAGAATAACATGAGTTCTGTTAGCATTCATTTTCTGAAGTATATGAAGTCTGAAACTTAAAAGTATGTAATTATTTAGTGACTTCAATCCTCAGTGATTTGCCAGAAAACCACAAATTTTATGAGGAGCAGACCAACATTATGAGGCATAAATCTGGACATTCTGTGAAAATCTAGACAGGTAAGAGGTTTTCTACTGGCATATTGATTTCAAGTCATAAGTAGGTGCTCTCATTTTTTTGTCAGACTCTCCCTTTGCATTAATTCCCCCATTTGGAACTCTGAGTAGCCAGTGGGGTTTTATTATTTTAGAATGCAATTTCTTTTCTTGTCCAGTTCTTGTCTCACTATGCCTGCGCTGCTCTCCTAGCCCTTTTATTTCCCTAAGAAGAGCCCTATAGCTCATTTGTTCCTTGAAGGCAAGGATTGGTCTCACAGAGAGTAGTGTTGTCATCAATGAGGAAGATGTTATTTCTTAAGCTATAATTCTCTCCTATGCATGCCTGTTGGTATCCAAGGGTTTGGCATGCAGTGGGCCTTTGTGATGCAGTAGTCCCAGTCCCATTTGAAAACAAGCATCTCCCGTGTGATCCCTGATCTGAAATAGGGATTATACTACAGAAAGTATGCCCAGAACACACATACCCCACCCCTCCCATGAAATAAAGTGAGCAGGCTAAGACTCATCATTCCTTTTCTGCCCTGTGGCAGCTCCAGACAAACATGAGTCACCAAGTTTGTGCTCATGGTTTTATCCCTGTATGCCATCAGTGCTGAGTTAATGCTAAACAAGTAGAATCTTGATGAAAATTAGAAAAGCAGCAAGGTGTACCTTAGTAGTGCAATAGCTTAATTCTGTATCAGAAGTCTGTGAGATTACTTTTGATAAACATAAACCCCAGTTCTTCTTCCTGCAGTATTTACAGTAAGGATAAGTATTGTGCCTTCATAATGTGTAAAATAATAAAGCTGTCCTTCAGTCAAATTTTTGGCTGTGTATATCAGAGCCATAGGTAGGGTGAGGTGAAAGGGGCAGCTGCCGCAGTAGCAAGCTGTTATTGGCAGGTTATTTTGGTACAGGAGTGCAGGACTGGCTCTGCTTTATAAAGTAATAAGGATATAGCAGCTTCATAAATTAATGCCAGCACTCAATTTACAACTCAGTGCTCATGAAGTGATTGTGTACAACTGTAGCAAACTGCTTGTTACAGTTTTTACAAGCAATTTACTACAGTTGCAGAAGTAGAAAAGATACTTTTATATATACTTTTATATATATATCTATCTATTTCTATCTGTATATATATATATATATATATATATATATATATATATATATATATATATATATATATATATATATATATATATATATATATATATATATATATATATATATATATATATATATATATATACATTTCAATCGACCGACAAATTGAACCGACATTCACTCCACCGACACATTAAAACATCGACAGAGCAAACACGGACATTTCACAGGTAAGACTTTTAAATTCGCTAATCAAGCCTACCATGGTTTAGGAAGTGTGGCAGTGTTATGCATGTGTGGTAGGCTTGATTAGCGAATTTAAAAGTCTTACCTGTGAAATGTCCGTGTTTGCGCTGTCGATGTTTTAATGTGTCGGTGGAGTGAATGTCGGTCTTCCGACTTGCCGGTCGATTGAAATGTACCCATATATATATATATATATATATATATATATATATATATATATATATATACACGCACATACATATATCTTTGAATTGGTATATATAATTATCAGGGGGTGTGGAGGTGCAGGGGGCTCACCCCCCCCCCCTGGAAAAATGTAACTTTCAATTTATGCAGTTTTCAATCATTTTAAATGCACTAAAATGATCGCTCTTTTTGATTAATTCTTTTGATAGTTTGATATTTCATGACATGATTATATACATATATATATATATATATATATATATATACATATATATATATATATATATATATATATGTAAGTTCTTTTTGTTCTTTTGGCTGCTCCTGTCAGGGGTCGCCGCAGCAGATGAACTGTTTCCATATCTTCCTGTCCTCTGCATCTTGCTCTGTCACACCAACCACCTGCATGTCCTCTCTCACCACATCCATAAACCTTATCTTACCTTACCTTACCTTAGCCTTCCTCTTTCCCTGTTACCTGGCAGCTTCATCCTTAGCATCTTTTTCCCAATATACTCTGCAGCCCTCATCAGCACATGTCCAAACCAATGTAATATTGCCTCTCTGGCTTTGTCTCCAAACCTTCCAACCTGGGCTGACCCTCTAATATACTTATTCCTAATCCTGCCCATCCTCATCTCACTCAATGCAAATCTTAATATCTTCAACTCTGCCATGTCAAGCTCTGACTCCTGCCTTTTTGTCAATGCCACTGTCTCCAACCCATATAACATAGCTGGCCTCACTACCCTCTTGTAGACCTTTCCTTTCACTCTTACTGGTACTCATCTGTCACAAATCACTCCTGACACTCTTCTGCACCCACTCCATCTTGCCTGTACTCTCTTCTTCACCTCTCTTCCACACTCACCATTAGTCTTAATTGTTGATCCCAAGTATTTAAACTCATCCCCCTCTTTCACCTCTACTCCCTGCATCCTCACCATTCCTCTATCCTCCCTCTCATTCACACACATATATTCTGTTTTAGTCCTGCTGACCTTCATTCCTCTTCTCTCTAGAGCATATCTCTACCTCTTCAGGGTCTCCTCTACCTGTTCCCTGCTCTCAGTACAGATCACAATGTCATCTGCAAACATCATAGTCCACGGGGACTCCTGTCTGATCTCATCTGTCAACCTGTCCATCACCATTACAAATAAGAAAGGGCTCAGAGCTGAACCTTGATGTAATCCCACCTCCACCTTAAACACATCCATCACTCCCACCGCAGACCTCACGCTGTCACACTACCCTCGTACATATCCTGTACCACTCTTACATACTTCTCTGACACTCCCGACTTCCTCATACAATACCACAACTCCTCTCTGACTTCCTCAGACAATAACACAACTCCTCTCTAGGCACCCTGTGATATGCTTTCTCTAAATCCACAAAGACAAAATGCAACTCCTTCTGACATTCTCTGTACTTCTCCATCAACACTCTCAAAGCAAACATCGCACCTGTAGTGCTCTTTCCTGGCATGCAACCATACTGCTGATCATTAATCATCACCTCCCTTCTTAACCTAGCTTCCACTACTCTTTCCCATAACTTCATGCTGTGACTGATTAATTTAATCCCTCTGTAGTTACTACAGCTCTGCACATCACCCTTATTCTTAAAAATTGGTACCAAAACACTTTTTCTCCATTCCTCAGGCATCCTCTCACTTTCCAAGATTTCATTAAACAATCTAGTTAAAAACTCCACTGCCATTTCACCTAAACACCTCTATGCTTCCACAGGTATGTCATCTGGACCAACAGCCTTTCCGTTCTTCATCCTCTTCATAGCTATCCTTATATATTTATATATATATATATATATATATATATATATATATATATAGTGCTCTTCAACTTCGAGAAGAGCTTTTTTCCCCTTGCTCCTCAACTTTGAGTTGAGTGATGCCATTTGAGGGATCTGCATAGAGTCCAAGATGTGATAGAAATGGTTCTGATGTAGACTGCAATACCCTCATAAATAGGAATGGCTCTAGGTTTCTTTCGTTGTTATTTAGACTACTACCATTCATGAGTGCCATCTTCACTTCATTTATCTCATGTTTGCACAGATGTGGATTCCTTCTGAAACTAATTTTATTTTATAAAGAGTTGAAATGCTGACAGCTGTCCATGAATAGGGATTACTCTCTACAGAGAAGTTTTATTTCCATCTGGTATATTCTTACCATTGCTTTTTTGATGGTTAAGCACCATGAGTGCATTGGAGCGGGATAGGTAAAAATGTCAATCTACTCATTCACTGAATGTTTCTAAAACTGAAAACTGTTGCTGCAGTCCTTAATACATTTGTAATTTGTCAACCTGTAAAATTTCATATCACACCCTCCCACAGTACTGTACTGTATTTCCCTTGTTATCACCTTCTTAAATATTTCTACAAAGGAGTGAAGTGATAAGCAGGCCATTGCTCCCTTAGAATGTGGTCATATATCTCAACTATCCAGATTTTTGTAGAATGTTCAGATTTTTGACTGATATTTTTGGTCTGTTCCTCTTAAATTTATGCTTTTTATGGCAAACCACTGAGGAATGAAATCACTAAATAATGACATACATTTAATTTTCAGACTTCATATCCTTCAGAAAATACATGCTTACGCAAATATTATCATTCTGGCAAATTTTTAAATTTATAAGAGCAATATTTAAAATTTGTCCCTATTTTGGGCCTTTCTCTCCCTATTATTTTAGGCTTTGCTCAGATTTCTTGCACTAAGAGGTTGAGAGGTATGAGGCTGGTGACAAGAGAGAAAATGGTATTTGAATTCAACTTGTAAAAAGTATAAAGAAGACTTAGCATCACAGTGTCTGCACAATGACTACATATACCCTTCTAATTAAACAAAATGAGGGAAAAATAAATATAATCCTTCTTATCCAGTCAATATGGCATTCAGTGACATACAACTAGGAAACCTACCCATTGTTACAGCTTGGAATATTAAGTCTCAGAATGCTGAAACAGGAGTTTTGCAAGCTTCCTGTAGTCATTTCACTAGAAACAGGAGGTTTGCAAGCTTCCTATAGTCATTTCACTAGATTGGGGCTTCCTAGGTCATTTATTGATTAAATTGTGAAGTTAGAATATTTAGAGATCGGGGTCTGGGAACCTACCCCCACATTAGAGGGTTCAGGATGGTTTGCTACCCATCCAAACAATTGTTTGTCTGTGTGTATTTTGTGATGCCATGAGTGTTGTGAGATCACTACCTTCCAAGGGTTTACATGTTTTAGTTTATGATAATCACATATAGAGCAAGCAGCACACAATTAATCAAAATCAACTCACCCCCCAACAAACACACAATTGAGCCACTGTCTCGAATGGGTGTCATTTATGTTGTCACGGTCAGATAAAATGAAACTGAATCACAAGAGGAGAAACTTGAGTCTGTAAATGCCAGAGACTTTGATACACTTTGTAAGAAATGAAAATAAGGAATGTGATAAAATGTAAGGTTCAACTAACTACATGTATAGCAGAGCAGGAAAGACCTATGGGAATAACTATATGAAGCAGGATAATAAACAATAAAATATACAGAAATATGGAATTATGGCAAAGATAGAAATATATTTATCAGTATAACTGCTACATTTTAAGTTAGCAATAATGCCTGACAGTAGGTCTGTTATTTCTCCTATAATGCCCACTTTGTTGGACATTTTTTTGCACTTAGATAATGGGCTATCTGTTATATTGTTTCAAATTTGTTTTTCTATTACTATATACAGTTTTTATATTTTTGATGTAAAATAGTTCCTCTGCTTAATGTTTCAGAGTTGCAGTAGCTTATGTAACTGCTGTTTGGAAGAAGTATTTTACATCCAAAATATATATTATGTAACTATTTAATGTATACTTGCATACATATTCACAGAAACACACACAGACATACACACAGGAGCGCACAAGCACACATACGCATACATACACACACACACACACACACACACGTATATATATATATATATATATATATATATATATATATATATATCTTTTTAAGATGGAGGGAAAAGTAAAATGGCAAGTCATTGTAAATGCTGCCACAGTTAATTTTGCTAGATTAGTTTATTTATTTATTTATTACATGCACTCTAAACAGCAAAGCCACATTCAGTGAACATAAAAAAAAATGTCGGACATTTGCTTTTATTTTCAGTCTGTGCTTCACAGCAACTTAAATCAGCCATAAAGCAGCAGACTTGTTTCTTGCTTGGTGATAGCTGTGTATTAATACCCTGTTGGAGAATGTTCATTCTCCAAAGGAGAATCAATTTACATTTTACCTATTATCAAAAATGACTTTGTGGCCTGTTTAGATGACCATTATACAGGACGATAATTTAGAATCTGACTTCAGTAGATGCTAACATAGTGATAACAGGCAATGCCACACTGCTGTGTGACTTTTTTTTTCATTTAAGAAGGGCAGTCTTGTGCACCTTAGTCCATATTAAAGCAGCACTTTGATAGAACAACCATGTGAAGTGCAATAACAAAAGTTAAATGTCAATAAATCTTTTTTTAACAAAATATCTTTATTTAATTATCACAAATGACATAGGCAATCATATTTATATAGATAAAAAACAAACATTGACGCCACTTTAGTTGCAAAAATGATGCATCGCAGACACCATTGAAACAACTGTAGTTGCAAACATTACACATCAGTTATAATCTAATCAGTCATTGTCAGTTAAGCATTATACAACTCATTCAAATCCTGACCTCTTTTAAACCTCGTTCCTTCTCTGCATATATTGTTCCCGCAGTTCCCATTTTTTCCTATGTAGTTTGCTCCTTCCCTTTTCTAAAGATCAATTACAGTTGTTTTATCTATGTTACTATATTCACTACTTCTAGTAATGTCAATAAATCTTTTACTTTTTTTTAAATGACAATTGTAGGGTGGCTGGAGTACCATATCTATAATGTTACAGCTAAAGGAATATAACATTTTGTTTTGTTTTTAAACCAGTTACATTAATCCAGACTGAGGCAGTTTATGCTGACAGGTAAATGTCTCCCACTTGTTTGTAATTCTAATGTTAAAATCTTAGGGTTTAGCAGTCCTGCAGCCTTTAGGTGGGAAATGAAAAGAACAAGTTTATATTTCCAAGTTCTGCAGCAAAACCTTTAAAGATATTGAAACAGTGCAGATTGCCACCAGCTAGGGAAATGAGGATGTTGTTTAAAGTCCACCTGTCATTTTTTGTTTCATTTGACTACATTGTTCTGAACCTTCTAATCAAATAAGCATTCTTGAAATTCAGCAGATTTCAGACAGAAATACAAAGCTTCTAATGAATGCTAATGCAAGCTACTGTGGCAGACAAGCAGGCAAACACTAAATTAAGATTTTTGTCAGTGCGCAGACCATATGAGGTCTGCATGACAAGGTGTATACCATATTTGCATTTTACATCCTGAATTTTCAAATATTAAGAGGGATACAATCTTAATGTTCATACCTACAATTGCATTTGTTATCTACTTGGATAGATGCAAAAAAATGCATTTCTATAAAAAAGAAAAACAGATGGATGTTTATATTTCTTTCTACCATACTGGATAGGTAACATCTCTTGCTGTTATTTTTTCGGAGTTATAGTCCACTGACTGAGGATTGCATTAGACAGGAACATGTCCATAACCTTTTAGAAAAGTATCACTATCACACAATTGCCTTTGTATCTGGTAGTCTTGTGATACTAAAATGGGATTAGAGAATATTATGTTATCTAATTTCCAGCTATATGTAGAATATATTTGTTTTGGAAAACATACTAATAGTGAAATAACATTCCATTCAGAGGAATTCGTTCATGTTCTGCATATTCTGTATCATAGTTTTCTGGCATCTACTATGCTAGGCTATTAAAAATGTATGCTAGCTGTGAAATTTATGAATAAATTCATACTTGGAAATGTTGACAGAACTACTTTCTGTCAGATAGATTCTGATTCTGCCAACCTCCATTTGCTTATTTTGTGACTGAGCAAGTCACTTAACCTGGAAGTCCTCCCAGGCTGAGTCTAAAAAGGTCTACACTGGTCAGTTCTCTACACCAGCTAAAAAATGCAAATATAATAATAATAACTGAAAGGAATATATTACAATCAGAATAATACAGAAAACAGCCAGTTGTCAGACCAACACATAAAATGGGTGAAATCAATGTTCTGTGCTTTTTTGCATACATGGAATCCCAACAAACAGATGGAGGGTATGTGCTATAGCCATAATAGTACTGGAAGCAAATAAATAAATGTTTTTAATGTGCTGGAGCTGATGAAAACAGACATTTAAGTTTGGAAGACTGGTTTAAAGTATATCATATCAAAAATTCAGAGCAAATAAATGGAAAATGATGCAATGGGAATAATAACCTGGAGAAGAACATGAAGAATTAAAAGGAAGGCAATAGCATCAACAAAATATGAAACACGTGATAATGGTATATCAGATAAACTAAATAAGCTGTATGGCAAGGTAGCATTAAAGACTAGTGGGGAAATGGAGTGCATAAAAAATGGAATTGCAAGTGGAAATAAGACGTCATCTATAGCTCAATCCAGCTATTGATGGGAAGACCTAGCCAAAGAACTTCATGCAGTTCTGGAGAAGTGAGAAGATAGACCCATTTCGGAGGAAGCTAAAATGCTGATTGGTTTTCACTGGAAGTCATACAAGGAAATTATACGTCATTTAAAGAACGATCAGAAGAGCTTAATATGTAATCTTAATGAAAGGAGCAGAGAAGAATAACAGAAACATGTATGCACCTCAGATGGATATATGCCATTCCAAAAAAAGGGACAGATATAAAAAGAGGAAGATGTAATTTAAAGTATGAGGTAGATTCCTCAGGAAAGATACCATGTAGCATTTTTTCACAGAAAGGATAATACAATGTGCAGCAGTTAGCATTATTCCATCCCAGTGCTGGGTTCCCCATTTCCTGTCATACCTTGCGTTCCTTTCATATAAAGTTTGCATGTTCTTCCCATAGTCACGTAGGTTTTATTGAAATCACCTTTTTCTTTGTCAGTTCCAAAAATACTCTGGAAGAGAAGCTAGTGATGCTAAACTTGGTGGCATTATGTCTGTGACTCTGAATGTTGAAATGTGTTTGTTTTGAGGTTTCATATTCTGCTTGCATCTGGTACTGCTGCGGTAGCTTCCAGTCATTTTCTACCCTACAACCCTGAACCTTGTAATGTGGGTATAGAAAAGAGATGCATCACTAATTAATGGATGGATGGATGGATAGATGGATGGATGGATGGATGGATGGATGGATGGATGGATAGGAAGGGTGAACTGAACATCCTTAAAAAACAAGCTGTACAGTAAACACATTGAGGGAATTTAATTACTATGTGGCACAGATGTGACATTATTTTTGATTTGTGAGAAAAATTAAGTTGATGATTAAGTAGAATCTACTGCTTATCCAGCAGGTAGGAAGTATGAGTAAACAGACAGATGCGGTGAGCCAAATGGCACTTACTTGGCAACCATTTAGCTATTTTAAGGTTTAGCAGTAATGTATCCTTCCTTAAAGGCAGGATGTGTAGTCTTGTTTAAGACTCCATTACTACCTTTGTTAGTTCTTTCAGTACACTGAAGGTAAGTCATCTGAACTTTTTCTATATACCTCCTCTTCTGTCAGGTCAGAAACTATCTATTTCTCCTTACATAACAATGTCCTTCCCTGTTTTTCTAGCATGCATACTGAAATAAAATCTTTACTCGTCAAGTCTGTGTGCTTCTCTTATTCATGCCATTGCTTTTTTATTTATATATATATTTTCTGTCTTTCTCCAATGTGTACATGAAGCTACTTTCTGAAATGGACCTTGCCTCCATTTCTAGTTTCTTGTCCACCTCTGCAGGGCCGGTGCTAGTATTTTGGGAGCATCCAGCAAGTTTCAAGTTGGGGACCCTACCCAGGAGAATATACAAAGTGTGACCACATTGTTGTCATGCCCCCTTCCCTATCAAGCTCATGCAAAGCCATTTAACAATCATTGTGCAGTGATGTTCATCGTATTTCACTGTTGCAATCATTACTCTTGGGTTATCCTGCTGGCAGGCTACCCGCAGTCGGCCAGAATTCCAAAGTCTAGGTCCGGCATCGGTTGCTGTCGTCTCTTCCCTGACATCAGTGTGCCAGGGGTATAAAAGATGCAGCCAACGCCATTTTCTCCAGTCTTTCTTGCCGCACGGTGCCCGAAGCATATGCAGTTCGCAAGTGCCGGTCAGCCGACTCCTGAGATTTTCAAATCTGAATTTCAGAACCAAAGTAGCTAAGTACCCCGTTGGGGAAACTTTTTTCTTGCTCCAGACCGATGTCAGAAAAAGTTAACAATTGTATTTCTTGTAGGAAGCAAATACCTCATAAGGATTTTCACTCTTACTGTATTCCTTGCCTAGGCCCTGATCACAACGTTGTTAGCTGTCGGTTTTGTGCTAGATTCAGCCAATGCACTATCAAGCGTCAGTTCGATTTTGCATTTCATTACTTTGGCCGGAGATTTAATTATATAATGCCGGTGGAACAGCCGACAACCGGAGTTTACAAAAAATGCAAGGACAAGTACAAGGATAGGCATCCGAGGTCCAAAACCAACGGCAAAGCCTCTTCTAGGCCAGTCGCTGGTTCGCCGGTTCTCAGTGAGGCGCTTTCGCAGCCCCTGGCGCCAGCTACCTCAGAGCCACAGGCCGCTACCAACTCCCATGTGGAGCTGAATGGGCCTCTGGAAACTCAAGGTATTGGACACTCAGAAATCAATCCCTCAGATGGGTCTGGAGCCGCTGAGCAGGCATCGGCTTCTGAGGGTGTCTTCAGACCTACACAACTATATGTTAAGCCATCCTCAGCTTCAAAGACAAAGACTAAAGCAGCTCTAAAGACAAAGAAACAAGTACAGCATTCTCCTATTCAGACTTCCATGACTAAAAAACAGATGCTCAAAATGACCGAAGACCTAATTACTTTGATCAGGGGCTCCCATCCCCCTCCTGATAAGAGGCCTAGGCAAGAGACAGAGTATGATTCTTCTGATCAGGTATCTATTTCCTCTGATTCCTCTTCTGAACAGGATTACTCCATGCTTCCCTATGAGGATTCTGATGCTGAAGAATCCATTCCTTCAGCCACTCCTCCTGGGGACTATTCTTTTGGGGAAACACTGCATACTATGAGGGAGCATTTCCACTGGGAGAGCCAAGACTATTCTGAGTCTAAGA
This sequence comes from Protopterus annectens, assembly GCF_019279795.1. Taxonomy (NCBI): domain Eukaryota; kingdom Metazoa; phylum Chordata; order Ceratodontiformes; family Protopteridae; genus Protopterus; species Protopterus annectens. Next base: position 487,222,982 of record NC_056735.1, read on the forward strand.
AAAGGCACAGAGATTTTCTGCTTCTTCCTCAGCACAGACCCCTTGCTATTCCACCTTTTCTAGACATTGTAGATGATGTATTTTCAGAGTCCGGACTGTCCCCTGACACTTTACCCCCTGCACCTGCTAAGCCAGACAGATACTACAGGGTCCCGGATTCTCATAAATTCCTATATAAAAACCCCGCTGCTGACCCAGAAACTATATCTCAGGGTCCCAAGGGGGTTAAAGCTTCCACTGCAAAAAACCCTGTCCCCTCTGATAGGGATTCTAGGGCTCTAGACAGATGGGGGAACAAAGTTTACACTTCTGCCACCCTGGCTGTAAGGACTTTAAATTGTCAATTTCATATGTTTAAATATCAGCAATATTTAATGTCACTACTTAAACAGAAAATGTTGACAAATACTGAATGTTCAGAGAACAAGGAATTGCAGGATTTATTGCATGCAACTGAACAAGTGGGAAAGCATACTTTGCAATGTGGTTATGATTCACTGGAGGCCTCTTGCAGGGCCGCTGTTACAGGTTCTGTTATTAGAAGGCATGCTTGGTTAAAGGAACAAAATCTGCCTGATCATGTTAAAGCAAAATTATTAGATGCACCATTACAGCATGATACTTTGTTTTGTACTAAAGCAGAAGATGTGTTGAAAAAATGGAGGATAAAGCAAAATCCATGCAGACAGTCAAGGATTTCTTACAGGTACAGCCACCCAGGTTTAGCAGGAACTGGCCTTCTAAAAATTGGTCCTTTCCAGTCTCAGACAGACCACAAAGAGGCAGATACAGGTGTCCCAGAGGCAGATCTTAGCCCCAAGGCTCATACAGGCCTAAACATTGGGGTGCTCCTACCTCCAAAAGCAGAGAAGACAAATCTCAGCCTTACAGAAAATAGCCCCAATGACTTTCCTCTACCAGTTCCAAGCAGTTTTCTTTTGACAGCCCCCTTAGGGGGAAAACTAGCACTTTTTTCATCAAATTGGAAAATGGTTACCCAAGACAAATGGGTTCTGAACATAGTGTCCCAAGGCTACAGGTTCAATTTTCACACTCTACCAAGGTCAAAGGGCATGCCAGACCTGCCACACAATCAATGGGCAGAGGCATAAAAACAAATTACAGACCTCATGGACATGAGGGCCATTCAGCAAGTACCACAACAAGAGCAGGGGCAAGGATTTTACTCCAGACTTTTCCTAGTACCCAGGAAGGACAAAACCTGGAGACCAATTCTGGACCTGTCTATACTAAATACATTTCTGGAAGTTCCAAAATTCAAGATGTTGACTCTTCAGCAACTACTGCCCATGCTGGGCAAGAGGGCTTGGCTCGTAACTTTGGACCTAAAAGAGGCATACCTGTATGTCCCAATCAGACAATCTTGCAGAAGATACCTCAGATTCATAGCTGGCTCAATGCATTACCAATTCTCTGCACTGCACTTTGGCTTATCTACTGCGCCCAGGGTCTTTACAAAATGCCTGGCACCAGTAATTGTGTTTTGCAGACAAAAAGGAATTCAAATATATCCCTACTTGGATGACTGCCTAATTCAAGCAGAGAACAAAGACACTCTTCTAAAGCTTCTGGCATTTGTAAAAAGATTACTAATTAGCATAGGGTACACAGTAAACAAAAAGAAATCAAAACTAGTACCCTCTCAAGAAATAATATTCCTGGGTGCAAGCTTAAATACAACTACCCAGATGGTTTATCTCACGCCAGACAAGCAAAAACAACTGACTACTTACTTCAAGAAATTGGCAACAAAAACCCACTTATCTGCAAGGAAAATCCTGCAGGCCTTGGGTTTCATGGCATCCTGCATTCTACTAATTCCATATGCCAGACTGCATATGAGGAAACTACAATGGTATCTGAAAAGTGTTTGGACTCAGCATTGCCAAAGCCTGGAGACAGTTATTGGACTCATTCCCTGCCTACAACAGGAGTTTCGATGGTGGGCAGAAGCCTGTCACCACAACAAGGGTCTGCCATTCAGTTTACCCATAGCCAGATAGACACTGACAACAGATGCATCAGATTATGCCTGGGGGGCCCATATGGCAGGAAAATGTATTCAGGGCACATGGCCTGCAAACCAGATGCATCTTCACATCAATCAAAAAGAGATGCTTGCTGTTCAAAATGCCCTGACAGCTTTTAACGACCTGCTTCATCCAGGACAAATACTGATAAAGACAGACAACATTACGGTCATGTGGTACATAAACAAGCAGGGAGGTACTCATTCCTACCCCCTCTGCAGACAAGCAATGACCTTATGGGACACAGCATTGGCTTTTCAAGTTCACCTGCAAGCACAATTCCTGCGAGGAAAAACAAATACGCTGGCAGACGAACTAAGCAGAAACCTCATGGATCCCCATGAATGGAAACTGGATCCACAAGTCTTCAGGATGATAATAAGGAAATGGGGATGCCCAGACATAGATCTATTTGCCTCCTCTCACAACTGTCAATTGCAGAGATTTTGCACAAGGATTTACCACAAGCAAGCATGGAAAGTGGATGCCCTATCATTCAGCTGGAAAAATCTAACAGTATATGCTTTTCCCCCACTACCTCTCCTTCCCAGAGTACTCCTAAAGGTCAGACAAGAGAATCCAAAAATGATTCTGATTGCACCAGACTGGCCACGCCAGCACTGGTACCCAATCCTAAAGAGCTTGTCTGAAGGCCCAGCATGGATATTGCCTCAAACTTCTCACTTGCTGACCCAACAAAACAATCAGATCCTGCACAGCCAACTCAGGTCCTTAAATCTGGCAGCATGGCGGATAATGTAGCCATTCAGAAAACTCCCCTTTCAAAAGCTGTTATGGATGTGATCTTGGAGGCCAGAAGGCCCAGTACCAGAAAATCTTATGCAGAAAAATGGAAGAGATTCTCTGCTTGGAACCAGGAACAAGGCATTGACACGTCTGTACCAAATATTCCTCAGATTTTACAATACCTGACTGAGATGCTGAACAAAGGCCTTTCTTTCTCATCAATTAAGATTCATGCCTCTGCCATTTCTGCACATTACAATACGGAACCACCTATCTTTTCTCATCCTTTAATAAGGCAGTACCTCAGAGGGGCCAAAAAAATTAGGCCTCCAAGGAGAGCACCAGTTCTGGCCTGGGACCTCAATTATGTTTTGGAAAAACTCACATTGCCTCCTTTCGAGCCAGCATCAACAGCAGATATTAAATTCTTATCCTGGAAAACAGCTCTGCTCCAAGCCATAACTTCTGCAAGGAGAGTCTCGGAGTTACAAGCACTCATGGCTGTGGAAGCTTTCATCATTTTTCATCCAGACAGGGTTTCTCTGAGGACAAGCCCTACATTTATGCCTAAGGTGGTGTCCAGTGTGGCCCTCAATCAAACCATTCACTTGCCTACCTTTTACCCAAATTCACAGAACAAGGGTGAGAAAATTCTGCATTCTTTGGACATACACAGGCAGTTATGCTTCTACTTGGACAGAACTAAAGCTTTCAGAAAAACTGAGCAACTTTTAGTGTCATATGCTGCAGGATCTCAAGTTAAGGCTATCTCAAATCAGACTATTTCTAAATGGATAGGCCATTGCATCCATTTCTGCTATTCTCAACATGGCAAATCAGTGCCTAGGGGCATTAGGCCTCATTCCACCAGAGCAGCAGCCACTTCAGCAGCCTTCCTCAGAGGAGTACCAACCAAAGAAATCTTAGAGGCTGCAACTTGGAGTTCAGTGCACACCTTTACAAAGCACTACCACTTGCCTCTCTACTCTAAGTCCAGAGCAGGCTTCGCCACTGCAGTTCTGCAGGGCCTCATAGCCTCTCCTAATCCTATTTAGCCCAGCCACCCATTCTCAGCTTTGGGATTCAACCCAAGAGTAATGACTGCAACAGTGAAACACGATGAACATAGTACAGTTGTGTACCTACCATAAATGTAGATGTTCGAGTGTATTCACTGTTGCAGTCCAGGTTACCCACCCACCATCCCCCTTCTCTTTGCTGGGACTTATCTGCATTTCTCTATCCTATACAACCTTTTTGGTGTATTTGCTTGTAGATGAAGGAAATGTTATTTTTGTGCATGCATTTCTTATTGACATATTTTTTCAGCCTACCTATTTGGGGCACCTGACATCTGGGGCAAGAAAAACTGAAGAAAATGGCATCGGCTGCATATTTTATACCCCTGGTGCACTGACATCAGGGAAGAGGTGACAGCAACCGACGCCGGACCTAGACTTTGGAATTCTGGCCAACTGCAGGTAGCCTGCCAGCAGGATAACCCAAGAGTAATGACTGCAACAGTGAATACACTCGAACATCTACATTTATGGTAGGTACACAACTGTACTTTACTGCATTCAGACCATTAAAAACATTTGAAAGGTTAAGGTACACTCTGACTGGCATTTAGTACCAATATTACATTATGACAAGCCCCTGTACCACAGCACGGTAGTCACTCACAATGGTACACCCACTGACTGGGACTATGCAGTGGTGCAGTGGTTAACATTGTCACCCCACAGCAAGAGGTTCTCTGGTTTGATTCTCAGCTGGGGTGCCTTTTGTGCAGAGTCCGCATATCCTCCCTGCATTCACATGGGATTCCTCCCACATTCCAAAGAAATGCTTCTGCAGTGTTTCTCTCTGGGCCTCTGCTGAAAATAGGCTCTGTCCTAGTTGGACTTTTCTGGTCAAAATTTAGTCCCAATAAATTATGACAAGCCCCTGTACCACAGCAAGGTAGCCACACACACAGGTTCACACACTGACTGGCATTTAGTACCAATACTACATTACAACAAGTCCCTGTACCACAGCAAGGTAGTCACTCACAGATGTACACACACACACACACACACACACACACACACACACACACACACACACACACACACACACACACACACACACACACACACACACACACACACACACATCCACTTTGCTATGATCAACTTCGATAGTAGAACAGGGTTTGCATTGACACCCATTAACAGATCAGTACATTCTGCAGAATTCTCACAGGCCCTACCCCCCAGTATCTCAGCACAATAAATCTGGATGAAGTGAAAGCAAAATAAAAACACAAAGGTGTAACATTAAAAAACAATGTGCTTATGAGCAAACAAAGATGCTGAAATAACAGATTTTAATAAAAAGAGGCAAATACCAAGCAAATATCTGAATATTGCGCAACAGTCTCACATCTCGCAACCTTCCTACCAACCTCTTAGCACAATAACTCCAGACAAAGCAAAAAATGATCATAGAACAAAGGCGTGCCATCAGGAATAGCTGTAAATGCTGCCGGTGTACACAATACTAGGGTTTGCATTAGTATACATTAAAACAACAGCTGTACATTCTGCAACATTCTCACAGCCGTTAACTCCACTCCCAACCTCTCAGCATAATAATTTCTTTTTTTTAAAACAATGCATAATAATTTCTGACAGAGCAAAAAATTATCATAGAACAAAGGTAGCATCGGGTATAGTTGTAAACATTGCCGGTATACACAAAACATACTAGCAGAACAGGATTTGCATCGGTGTACATTAAAACATCTGTACATTCTGCAGCATTCTCACAGCCACTATTCCCCCACTACCAATATTTCAGAACAATTGTACATAAAGCAAACGTATTAATAAATATTCTTATGCAAAACTAGCTAAAAAAAAAAAAAACTACATCAAATCTGGAGATTAATTACAGATAAGCCTTCTTTCCTCAATCTGTTAACAGAAGAATTATGGACAAAGGTTAAATAAAACTGTTACAACCACAGCCCCCACCCTCACAAATCATCTTAGCATAAGAACTCTGCAGAAAAAAAGTTATACAATCCTCTCCCTAGGTTTCCTCACTGCCCCCCCCCCAGCAAAAAATAAAATTAAAAATAAACCCAGCAACTTACCTTTTCTCCAACACACAGACCAGACCAGTTCAACCCTTTTAAATTGCCCTCAAAAGGACAGTTTTTCAGATCTTTTAGAAATTGCCCTTACAAGGGCAGTTAAAATACAGCTGATTTGCTGGCCCCATGGTCGTTCCAGGAAAACTTGCATCCTCCATCTGTCCTCACACCATACTTCTCAACCTTTTAACATGAAAAATCTAGACAAAGCCAACGGGAGTACAAAGGCTTAAAAATAGGGACACTTTTTAAATATTGCTCATTTAAACTTACAAACATGCTTTCAGGCTTTGCTTTAGGATACATTTTCTGAAGAATATAAAGTAGGGTTGCCACCTGTCCCTCTTTGCGAGGGACAATCCCTGTTGGGCAGTTGCGTACTGTGAAAAAAACTAAAAAATGGCAAATGCCCTGAGATTTTTGGAGAAAATATATTTCACAAGTTTTCTTTAATAGTTGTATAAAACAGTTATTTTATATATGAAACACCTAAGTGTTATACAAAATAGTATAAAAACTCAAATGCTACAAGAATAAGTTTCTGTTTTGGCAAAAAAATTTACTTCTGTCTTTTGCATTGGCTGTGAGTATATTTTGTCCTCTCCTTTCTTCAATAAATGCCCCACTTATTTGAAAAGGTGGCAACCCTAATATAAAGTCTGAACCGTAAATGTCTGCCATTATTTAGTGACTTCAATACTCACTGATTTATAAGAAAACTACAAATTTTATGCGGAACAAAACAAAAATATGAAGCAAAAATCGGGACATTCTTAAAAAATCTGGGCAGTTCAGAGGGGTGCCTAACGCTGATAATCCACAGGACTGACCCAACAGACCACAGACTACAGCAAAGCCAATCAGGAAACTAGAACTTGTTTCCTTGACTGATGCAGCCAATCAGGTCCCCTGCTTCACTGAAGCAGACCTGACTGAGTGCAGCTTACAAGTGAAGCAAGGGACCTGATTGGCTGCAGCAATCAAGAAAGCAAGTTCTTTCAAAAAAAAAAAAAAAAACTAGAATCGCGCAATGACACTATACACCAAACGAATGAGGCACTAAGCAAGGAGCGGAAGAGATGGAGAAACATGCAGCTGCTTCATGTGGGGGCCCTCATATGCAGGGAGATAATTGGGGTCTCCCCATGGCCACGGATTCAGCGGGTGCCTAACACTGGCTATGCACCTCTACTTTCTTCATTACCTACAGGATGTTTTATCTTACATCTTCATAACTGTCCATTCCCTGCCCCCCTTCTTTGGTTAGTGGATGAAACAATTTCATTCACAAAACAGTCACAACTTTCTTTGCAATCTGTCTACCTACAGAGTAGGCCAATTTAGAGTGCATTTATTTATTATTTTGGTATGAGGTATATTATCAAATGCTTTGGCAAGGTCAAGGTACACCATACGGACAGTGTGTCCAAATGTACACAGTATGGATAGTGTGCCCACTGTTCACTGCCTCTGCCATCCCCTCAAAGAAGTTTACCTGATTCATCACACAGGATCTACCCTTGACAAAGAGCGTTGAGGGTTAAGTCTGGCAGGATTCTTGATGTCAGCATTAATTAGGTTTGTTGTGTTATATTGCATTGTTTTGCATATGAAACTCATCAGACTGATTGGGTTTGTAAATTCCAGGTCAGTGGTGAGGCTACACAGCTGTGCACCATACCTGGGTAACAAGGCAAGTTGCTAAACTCAGGATGAATAAATTAAGGAGTGGGTCTACCAGACCTTGTTAATACTGTTTATTAGTAGCCAAATATATTATCAGGTCCCAAGGAGGATGTGATTTCCATTGCCGAAAACACTTTTAGTGAATATTCTTTCATAATAATTGGGGGTTGTCGATCTTCAGGAATATATGGGGTTTCTACTGTTGTATCCAGGGTGAAGTTTGCAATATCCACTGAATCTGAGTGTGTCTTTCCATTTTGGAGCTCTGAGCAATGTTGATTGTTATGTTTTATCTTCTTGATGTAACTAAAGAAGAATGTGTAATTGTCTTTAGTTTCTGATGATAGCCTGCGTTCATGGGATGCCTTTGCTTTCCTGATGGCATTGCACATTTTCTTTGATAACTTCTTGATGTTTTCTTTGACTTGAGGAACTTAAGTTTTGCTGTATATTTTAGGAAGTTTGTTTCTTCCACCATATGGTTTATTTATGCTTGTGGACAGCTGTGCTGGTTTGGTCATAAATTTCACACGTTTTGATCTAGTTGGGACAGCTAAGTCAATACATTTACTTGAGATGAGAATAAAAAGTGTCTGTATAAGTACTTGCCACATCAATATCTCCAGTAACACAAGCTATATGTGAATTTGCAGACTTCACCATAGAATTTTGGGTTTGTACATTGGAAGTCTTTGAATTCAGTGATATTTATGTCTGAAGGCATAAGGCTTTTGATTAAGAAGGTTGTTGCTAGTTTATGAATGGACTTAACTGGTGAGGACAACACCATGGGAATAGCAAATATAAATACTATGATTATAAGGACTGGGTTTAGAATATAGCCAAGATAAAAGAGAAGTTACTGCCAAATGGCTGTATAGTAGGTTCTTTGGCAATTTGGTCCACAGAAGTCTTTTTTTATGATGTCTAAGAGGTTTTGGTATACCCACTGTTTTAGGAATATGTTTCCCAGTTAATCATTGGGTAATTAAAGTCTTCCAGAATGATAAAGTTTATGTTTATAGGAAGTTCATCCAGAATATCTAGGACTCCAACGTGTTTTTAGGGGACATGGTGGTGGTGGTGGGGTCCTGTAACAAACTATGATCTAATAATTGACCCTAATCAGTTTGGATCTTAATATGTTCTGTTTTGGGGTTTCTTAGAATCTGCCTTGAGGCAATGTGGTCTCTAACAAATATGGATACTCTACCCTAGTTTCCATGGTAATGTGATCTCTAACAAATATGGATATACCACCACAGTTTCCATCAAGGGCAAAGGCATGGTAAGAACAAAGTCTGAGTATAGAGGGAGTGGTCTCTGACCATTTAAACCAATTCTCAGTAATAATGCACAGATGTGAATGTGCTCCACATGGGGGGGCTCAAGGTCAGGTAACTTATTTCTTAGAATCCTAGCATTGGAAAGATACATTTTTATGTGGTCTTGTGCTTGATTTGTTTTATTAGTTAGGTTGGGAGGTCCGTTAGCTTGACATTTCCTCATAAATCCAGGTCTCTCTTTCTCCCTCCCTGCTCTAAAGCAGTCAGTCATCACAGTTGCTTTGGACTTTGCTTGGAGGACAGTTTCAGGAGGGATAAAAGTGTGAGGGGGTGTGGAACACCAAGAACAGTTTTAAGCACATTAATATCAATGAGATGTTTGTCCTGATAAAGGCACTCAACTGTCTGAACCACCTTTGGTATCCAGGACCTCTTCAAGTGGTTACAGACAATATGACAGCCATGTGGTACATCAAGAAGCAAGGGGGAACTAGGCTGTAACCCCTTTTCAGACTAACCATGTCAGTTTGGGATATAGCTTCACAGCACAATCTCACTCTAAAGGTGTTCTACATTTCATCAGAACAAAACTGTGTGGTAGATAAGGTGAGCAAGACAGGGCTGACCCTCATGAGGTCTTTCAAGATTTGACTCATCTGTGGGGAGTTCCTCAGGTAGATCTCTTTGTCTCCTCTCTGAACAACCAACTGGCAAAATTCTGTTCCAGAACTCCATGCAAGAAGACATAGAATGCAGATGCTTTTTTGTTCCTTTTCTTTGGACAGGAATATTCCTGAATGCCTTTCCACCCATTCTACTAATATCCAGGGTACTTCTAAAAATTCAGAAGGAATCCTCCAAGATCATTGTGGTGACTCCTTTCTGGCACAGGAAACTATCATTCTCCCTTCCTTTGGAAATGACCAAGTGCAATTACCATAAGTTTTCTCACTGAATGGATCTACTCACAAACATCAGTCATCTTCAGTTAACTGACTGGAGGTTAGGATTTTAATTCCTTTTTGACATCTGTTTTCTGTGGACATGTGGCAGGTGCTAATGGAAAAGTTTTTTTTAGTTGATGAGAGCTACATAGCCAGCATCCATTCAGGACTAGTTGTTCTTTGGTTTTACAATATTTCTGTGAGTTACTATCTTATGGCCTTTGTTATTCCTCTATCAAGGTTTGTTTATTGGCCATTTCAGCATGTCTGCACATGGATCCTCCTCTTTCAAGGCAGTCTCATGTCAAAATGTTCTTGAAAGTGGTTTTGCATAAGAGACCTTCAAGTAAACCGGTAGCCCCTCCTTGGGATAACAGTATATGTTCCAATGATCACTGCTGCAGTAGTTACTCCCCCCACCCCATCCTCCTTGTTTTTTGGTGTGTATTTTTATACCAGGGTGTGGATGTTTATTTTTTGTTATTCCTAGGATTGCCATTTCAGGGTTCAGCCCCCATCCTTCTGTTAGGAGGAAAGGTTTGAATGGCTTGGTGTCCACACTTGTCTTTCAGTCAGCTCATTTCAAACTGTTTGACAATTTGGGTTCAAGGAAGGTGCCCTGAAGCTTTAGAAGCTGGCTGACTATTATATCCTTGGCAGGATATAACTCAAATAGCTAAGGCTACTGCAGCAGTAATAATTTGAACAGCTACTGTTATGCTAAGTTCAACTTACACAAATTTACTTTACTGCCAGGTATTGAGAGAGAGATGACTTGAAATTTCTACATCTTAGAAAATATTCACTTTCTGACATCTCCTCCAGATCACAATTACCTTTTACCAAAAGATCTCCAAGAAGTGTAACTTGGATTCAAGGGTATTTCGAGGTACATCACACAGTTCTTTGCCTTGAATGCATAGAGTTGTAGAGTCATGGAGTTTACAAGCCATAATCAGTAGATAGACCATAATCACCTTGCCAATATCCGCAGTCATAAGTCACATCCTACCTTCAGGAGCACAAAACAAATCAGGACTTGGATAATTTTACAGCTGCCAATCTGGTTGTTCAGGTGTACCTTAAAGGAAGTGAGAGAAATTCAAAGCTTTGTAAGTAAAGGGCAATTATTTCAGCAATGGGGAAGCACCGAGTTGATCAGACCAATTATCATCTATAATGTCGCTCTTAGTACATTTCTGTCTGAACACACTACACAGCTAGAAAAACCCCAGAAACTTCTAACTAAAAAGATCTCTGGATTAAAACCCCTCAGCTACCAAGATAGGTTTATAGCTCTGTCCCTGTACTCTGTCTCTTATAGACTCTTGCAAGGCGATTTCTGTGTAGCATTCTATGCTCTTAAGGGACAACCGTGATTGATCTCTTATACCTATACAAAACAAATGGCTTCACAAGTACTCAAGTTAAACACTTGAATTTCAGTCAATAAATAAATAAGACATTCCACTGAGGAATGATCACTTCTTTTGATTTGGATGAGACGCAGTTAATTATTAACTAGGATAAACCGAAGGATTTTCTGACTACTCTGACTAGATGCTGATCAGAGGATAGGGAGTTTTCTACGAGGATGCTGAAAATTCTGATTACTGTGTCATTCTGGGCTGGGATGTCATCTATATTGTAAGCCACTGTCAATATGTGTTTACCAAATGTAATAATGCTGCAGATCTTTGCATTTAGTTTAAGGCCTTTTCTAACACATTACTGATTTGCACACTTTAGCCCATACTGCAGGAACATGCTAGCAGATGTTCAGTGAGCAACACCCAGCTTGCAGCCATTAGCCATATGACTCATTTAGTGATCTAGATATCCAAAGGGGTCCCAGTAATAAGGCATGAGAAATGCCACTAGTCACTTTTTTTTCTTTCTGAGGTGGAACCTGCTACTGGGGATTCTGTCTGCCAGTTAGTTTACTATTTATATTACAGCATGATGTTCTACATTTAGATCTTTAAGTTTATATACAATTCCAGCTTAGGATACAGTGCCAAACAGCTTGCCAGATCCAGATACACTGTATCAACTGCATGGATATTATCTACAACTTTTGTTACTTTCTCGAAATTTACAGATTCATAGATATCCCAAGGCCACTCAGTGTCGTGACCATTTTCAGCTTGCCATCACTCTCGGTCTTGCCACACCTCCTTTCTGCAGGAGGGGTATACTGGTCAAGCTTGCAATAAATTTGGGGATGGCCATTCTGTCATCTAATCTATGTGTAAAGGAAGATAGTGAATCACATTGCTTAACATGCAGAGGATGTTTTTTGCAGAGGTATAGGAGGTTCTAAGTTATAAATATGTCCCTTCTCTGTGTTTTATTTATGTATTGGTGACGATCTATGCCCCTGCTTCTACAACTGGTAAAGATATTGGATTTGTAGAGAAATAAGAGGTTCAGAAAATTAGGTATCTAATGGCATGGCAAGATAGAGATCTCCCATCAAAAATCTAAAAGACACTGAGTAAAGAGATAGAACTTCCAGGCTCTCTTGATAGCTCATGGACTTTAGGCCTGTGATCTTTTTGGTAAGGAACCTTTGAGGTCTTTTTAATTGTTTATATGTCTAGTGAGATGCATCCCAAATAAGGTGCTGTTCTGAATAATTGGCCTGATTAATGCTGGGTAAAAGGGGATCCTCTTTAGAACTTGATGATATTCTTTGGAGATTGCTGGACTAAAAGGATTTCCTGACAACCATTGTCACACGATGGTCAAAAGAAAGGGAGCTAATAACTCAAGTACCTGGATTCTTAGCTACATTTTTGTTTTGTAGAGGTATGTTGACCAGACAGTATGATGATGAGGAGGTTGTCTACAGAAAGTGATGATACTATACTTTTTCACATTTAGTTTGAGCCTGTAATGTTGGTAGATTTTCATTTATTATAGGCAAGTTAATTCTGGGGGGTTTGGGTACTGTAGGGTTAATTAACAACAACCCCTAGTTTGTAATCATCTGCAGACTTTATTGGTGAAAGATCTTGGCTCTTTGTGTAGATATCTGAGACATACCAAAAAAGGAGGTCCCAGCACAAAACCTTCAGTGACATCACTGGTCATTTTTGCACTGCTTGATGAGGTCCTCTGACTTGCAGTGTATAGGTTTTTGTCTTGCAGCCAGTTTACTATAAATCGTACCATGCATAGATCAATTTTTAAAGCATTTAGCTTTTATATGATGCCAGCATGGTGAATGTTGTCAAAGGCTTTGGTCAGATCATGATGCACCAAATACACTGCAGGGCCATTTTCTACACTCTTTGTAACCCTTTTGAAGAAACATTCCAGAATAAATAGACAGGATCTGTCAATCAGAAAGACAAACTGCTTGATATCACATTTTCTGATGTTGATTAAAGTACATTCCATGGCTTTGAGATGAGTCTTATAAGGCTGATAGGACTATAATACCCAGGTCAGTTGTTAGTCCATCCTTATGAAGACACAATCTCCCTTTGAAAAAACATATTGCTGCAGGTCTAGAGCAATAGACGTTTTATATTTTTTTGCATGAGCCTGGATTCAATATATTCAATGGCTTTGCAAATTATGTTTGTTAGATTAATGGGTCTGTAGTTTCCCTGTTCATAGGTGGGGCCTCCTTTATGGCATGACATAGTGATACCCACTTCCCTACCTCTGGAAGATAGCCTGTGGCTATGCTCAAGTGGAAGAGTTTTAGGAGCTTCAAAGTGGACATGTTTGGAGCTGTTGATTAAGCAACCTGGTATATTATTCCAGTCAAAAGAAGCAATATTTTAGCTGTATAGCATACAATTAGGACATGTTCCATAATAGGGTCTATATTAGAACACCAAACTTTCAAAATTTCGAGTTTTCTAATATCGAACCCTATTAATCAAAAATTTAACATTGAACATACAGAGCAGCAAATTTTTTCCTATGGAAAAAAGTTGCTGTTCCAAAACACATACACACAACACAAGCACACCAAACAAACAGCAATCCACACAGATACACCTAAACTCTTACACCTAACCCTACACTAAACTATACATACACCACTAACTATCCACTTACCTTAACCCCAACCCTAACGCTAAGGTCCATCACTATCGCACAGTCACCTCACCAGTGCCCTAACCCTAACTCACCTACCCTGCCCTAACCCTCATGTCCACACAATCACACACTTACCTGAACCTGACCTGTAACTTTTCACCACAGCGCTGAAAATACCGAAGCAACAGAAACGGACAACCGGATTCTTTCCCTAGGAAAAAATTTGGTTTTCTGTTTCTTTGATATTTTCAGCATTCGCTGAAAACGGGTCGATATTAGAACACTTGGAATTTTGAAAGTTCGGTGTTCTAATATAGACCCCCATAATATTATTTGGAGGCAGAAAAGGACTCATAAATTTGTAATACTTCAATGACTGTTCTGATGAGAGGCTGGCACTACATCTATCTCTAAATATATTAGCAATATCTTTCTAGTTGGCAATACAATTCTGGATTAATTCAGAGCATTTTTGTATGTTATTTCTTTACCATCTGATGTAATTAAAGAAGGTCTACTGCTAATTTTAAATTGCATGCTACGTTGATACAGCCATTAATGTTGGCAGATTTTCATTTATTATAGGCCTTAATTAGCTATTCTCTTTTATTAAAGCACCTATTAATGCTGTATTCCACCAAAGTGGCTTATATTTAAGTTCCCCAATATATTATTGGGTTTTATTGTGACAGCTTTGTCACTGCCAGTCTCATGCATAGGCCAGATAGATGGCCATCAACGGCACTGAGCTGCCAGGATCACTCTTTCCATATTTATTTATGCATTTATGTTTTAGAGCAATTAAATAAGTTGTTTCTTTCTTCTGAAAAATAAATCAATAAAACAAGGTGCCTCTGTTAAAACAAAGTACACCCATGTCCTGATGAATACTCCAAGGGGGAGCTGTTTACTCCAAATTGTCATGTAAGGTTGGACTTGACTGTTGTTGCAGGGTCATGGAGCACAGACCTTGTACAATGTTCAAACCTAGGTGTGAAGCTGCTCAAAATGTTCTTCACTAAGTCAGGAGGTTTTTGCATTGGATTAATGCAGTTTTTAACACAAAGTCAAGAGCAAATGAAGTATGAATTTGTAATGTCAATCTGACTTTACTGTCTGACAGCAATTTACAGCTTGTTTGTTTGTTTGTGTCTTTCGTCTTTTCCCGATTAGGGGTCGCCACAGCGGAACTCCGGTCCACTAATGATTGGCAGTAGATTTTTACGTGCCGAGTTGCTGGCCCTGATGCACAACCTTCAATGAAGGTACGCCCACTCACGCATGTCTCCACACAGAAGATGCTCTAGCTGAGAATCGAACAGGACAACATCTTACTGTGAGGCAACAACGCTACCGCAGCACCACCACCGCAGTCTTTGACAGCAATCTACAGCATTTTACTAAAATATTATTAAAAGTTATAGACTAGAAATAGATACAAACCATGATACAAGATCAGGGACATTCTGCAGAATTGTGAACAGCTGAGAGGATTGACATGATATGGAGAAGACAGAAACAGTGGTGAGGTAAGTATTGCTATTATTTTGTTCTGAAAATGATGCTGGCAGTGATCAACCAGATATTTCTCACAATCTTTGTTTGAAGGCAAAAATAAGTTGGAACAGGGTGGGAGGAGCAAAGGCCCAAAACCAGGGCACATATTAAATGTTAATCTAATTTACCTGAAACAATAGAACAACAGGTTTTGTGTATCAGTAAGCATTTTCTGAACAATAAGTAGTATGAAGTCACTGTATATGCATATGGTAGCAGCAGCTTGAAATATATAACTGTGGCCATTTGTCCCTCAATTTTCATTTCAGTTTAACTACAAACAGGGATTCACAGAAAGTGACTACTTTTTGCAAGGTGGGGTAGGGAGGCAGGTTCTTTTTCCAGATATGATTTATGTGTCATCACAAGTATTTGTTTTCTCTTTTTATTGTGCACTGCTATTTGGCCAGCTTTGTGAATTAAGCCTTGCTTATGACTCATGTATTCCTACCTAGACTGAATTTCTTTCCTTATGTATGATTTTTGTTCTGGCCTTCATTGAATCAAAAGGTTGAAAACAAATCTCCAAAATACATCTCTGAGCACCTATAACTCCTATGGCTCCTGGCTGTCTAGTCCCTAGACCCACAGCTTAATTTAGTTATTACAGTGTACTCTTGGTACTTTAGGGTGTGTTGAAAGAATGCAAAAACAAAAAATTCATGATTTTTATCCAGGCCATCATTGGATGAAAAGGTTGTATAAAACAACAGTGCAATGCTGTAATGTAAATGCACATGTATAATGGTTATATAGATAATTGCAATGCCACCACTAACATTGTGCTGATCCAATAGTAGCTTGTTGTTGGTGAGTATTAGGCAGTTCCTACATTGCCTCAGAATACCAAGTACAATATGACTGACAACAGAAGGGATCAAGGTAAACTGGGCTTCCGTGTTTGCCAAGTGAGTCAAATTATTGAGGGCAGGAATGATACAATAAATCAATTTAGTCAGTACGCAGAGAAGATATGTTGAATAGATAAAGCATGCTATGGAGGAGATGTATTAAAGGTGGTGAAGATGTGGTAACACACACAACTACTTGAACCTACAGGGAAGAAATGGCATAATACAGTCTAATCCAAGAGTAGTGAACAGCTACAGTTTGGCATACCTCACAAATTAAGTATAATAACAGTAGGATGAGGATGAAAAAGCAGTAGTAAGTAAACACAATAAGATACAATAGTGTACAACTGTAGTTTGGTACAGAACAGTAAATGAGCAATAAGCAACATACACATAAGTAAAAATTACATACAGTAAACTGCAGAATAGGATGCTCAGATGCCACCAGAAGTAAAACTGGAGGTTGACTCAGATGCCACAAACCATACCTCTTGGTTACATAGGAGACATGCAACCTCAGGACCTTTGAATGTACCGGAACCAGTATCTTATCCCTTTGTCTGTGAAACCTATTATAATGGCTTATACTGCACACTATGGGTTCTCTTATACCCATGTGCAACATAGGTAAATTGCTTTGTCTAGTTGTACCCTGCAAGCTAAATAAAGGTCACCCCTTTTACCCTTCACTTCAGCTAATGCACCGTCCTGGTCTTTTAGACAGATCTATATACCCTCAGCCAAAGTACTGAGTGTTTGGTTCATTATCATAAGGTCTCTTACGCTTTGGAAAATAGTAATTAGACATACAGTCACCCACCTATGAAAGTAAGTACATATTTCTATAATTATATCATTAAGACTATCATCTGATTTTCTTCTCTGTACTTTTAAACTATTTTGTATAAGTTTTAGGGATGAACTTAAAGCATTCAAAAATTACAGGCTTTACCTTACTACAGTCAACACAATCTGAATCAAACATTTTTACCAGTGACATGCATACTTTTTTATTTGAACAGGACAGCTAGCAACCTCATCCAGTGCCATTTGTCAAGTTGACTCTATTAGATACACTCTTTCAAATGGTTATATAGACCAGAGTCATTCCTTTCTTTATAGTGAGGTGCTCAAATTAATTTTCCAATTGTGACTCAGCAGTGCAGCATAAAGGACTGTTAAATATTAAACAAATGTCCCATCTGCCTGAGTTGACGGTAACTCAGGTAGATGTAAACAATCCCACAGCACTTATTGAAAATAGTAGGGGTTCTTTATTTAAGCAATCAAAGCAACGTCATATAAAGCTTAAAAACACAATTTCCTACTTAAAAATGTTCTTTAACATTCTTTCATCTCTTTTTTCTCACATTTGTAAAAATGTAAACTATCAAAAACAAATTTCACGGTATCCTGTATTCCTTATCCTCCACATCCTTTGGCCATAAACACTTTTCTGCCTTTCTTCTTATTTCATATTCATCCAATTTTTATTACACAAACCTTCATGACATATAGCCAACCAAATATGCCAAATATATGCAAACAATTCTTACCCATTATATCCCACTTATCTTTTCAACTCCTGTTTAAAAAAATATAAAATAATTTGTAGTAATTTCTCTGCTTATTATATCCACTGTCTCATTAGAAATGCTTTAACCCACATTTCTACAACTTTGTTTCTGTGCACTCTTTCTGCTGTCTTTAGCTAGAGATCTTTCAAGATTAGGTAGATAAATCCCCTGCTGGAGAAAACCATCCACTATGTCAATTTACTGAGGAAAAGTAGTGTTTTTTCTGTGAAATTTAAAATTTTATACTAAGAAACTGACTTTATTTGGATTGTCATTTTGTCCTAGTAGATTATTACTTCTGTGAAAGCTTGTGCAGAGATTCATAAGTAGGTACTAGGCTTGCAGTCCAGGGGACTATTGAGCAGCCTAGCCTAAATTACCATTGCTGACAAGCACTTTCTGGTTAAGTGACTTGCTTAAGGTCACACAGTAGGCAAATGAGGGCTGAGAAACAAAGTCTGTACCATAGGAAATACAGCCTTAATGTACTGTGCCAACTACCAGGCAAATTATATAGGTTCATAAGTAAATACTAGGCTAGCTGCCCTTGCTGGCCATTTTAAGCATAACCAAAGTTGAGAATTAAACCTTGTACCTTGTCTGTGAAGTAAACGCCTTAATCATTATGCTAACCATATCGAAATCTGTTTTTCTAACTTATTTCTATGTAGAATTATATAATTTATGTTTTAGGGACAGGGCTAGGTACTTTTTGAGACTATTGGTGTGTTCTGTACCTCAAAACTACTTTTTTGGCCTTCACAAAATTCACTGACTTTTACAAGCTTCAATATCCATCTTTGTTGCCTTCTTCTTGGCTGTGGCAATGAGCAATTATTAATCTTTTCCATTCTTTCTTCCCCCATCTGCAAGAAGAAGGATAAAGTTTTTATGGAGTGTTTGGGTGTCAAGCTGTCTCAGTCTGTGCCTCAACCAAAATGGGTGACTGTTGTGGTCAGTATTGGTTCCTCAGTCCACTCATCTTGTTTCCCAGGTCCCTCTAGTGTAACACCTACAGCCACTAAGAATGAGGGACCAGACATGTCCTTTGTGGCTGTGGGAGTGTCCTCTGTGAGTAAGGGAGAACCACTCTTGTTGGTTTTGGAAAGGAGTAAGTAAGGTTTGCTACATAGCCAGGAAGGGAAGCCTGAGTCCCAGGATAGTGTGCTCACCTTGGGTCAATCTTTTTACATGGAGTTTCCCAGGAAAAGAAGACAGAGCAGTATGGCTTCTCCTGTATCTATTCTATGGGCAGGGAACATTTGCTGGGATTTACTAGGGAATTAATTTTTACTGTTTTAATAATTCTTCTGAATAGAAATTAAAAAGAGTTCCCTTTCTTTCTGATTCTGTTTTTCAGTCAGAAAAGCAGGGATTTGAAGGAAAATGTTATACTTCAGGGGTTTCTTCATATGGTGAAGATTTTGATTTTGAGGAAAGTGTTTCAGATTTCCCACTAGAATACCTATCTTTTTCTGAGGTTTTAACTAAAATAAAAGAGGAATGTCAATAGACACAAAATTAAATGACTACTTTCCAGCAAATGTATTGTGATTTATTGCAGTTGGATATGCCATGATCTGTGGCTGTCCCTCCTATTTTATCTGCTTTTGATGATATTGTTATGACAGCTTGTGGTTTACCTACCAGCCTTCTCCCTGCTGCTAGGAAAATCTGGCAGGTTACACAAGGTACCTCTAACTCCTTAATATCTATTTTCTTACCCTAGAGCAGACCCTGGCATGACTGAATTTTCTAAAACTGCTACAGTTAATCATACTAATACTAAATCCACTCCCTCTGACAAAGATGGAAAAGCTTTTGAGAGATTTAGGAAGAATATTCTTCTGCAACATTAACATTCAGAATTTTAAGCTGCCAGGCTCAAATGATACCGTTTTTACTTCTGTCTTTTCAGAACATTGAAAAATGAACTGTTAGTCTTTCATCTCTTCAGGTAAATGGCTGCTTCTTTTTTATCTACTTCTTATGTACTTAAACATTCCTTAAAGTGTTCCTATGACGTTGATGAAGCTATCGCCAGACCTGCTGCTTCTGGGTTAATCATGAGATTTGCTTGGTTATGCTCTCAATTTTTACCAGAAGATTTTAAAAGAGGTTCTTAGCAGATTTGGTGAGAGGGGAAAATTAATTAATTGGGTGATTCAAATCTTCCAGCCTTCCTTTTTAAACCAAATAAAACATTTCTTTCCACCTCAGCTTCCTTTTTCAAAAAGCAGTTAAGCAGCAATGTGCCAATAAACATGGTTTCAAAAAGCACTGGAAAGGAGTCTCCAAAAATGAAATAATTTTTTCTCTCAAAATTAAGGACAGTCTAGAAAGTCAGAAAGATCATGTGCCTCTTCAGTCCCCTCCAGCAACATTATGCCAGACAAATGGGATCTGAAAGCCATCCAGCAGGGGTACAGCAGGCAGTGTGAACCTCCACCCCATTTTCAGGGCATTCTCCTTGCCCAATAAACCAAATATTCTTGTTTTTGAAAGATTTGGAACAGTTGCTATCCCAAGGCATCATGGGACCAGTGCTTCTTGTGAGATAGGCAAAGGCTTTTATTCAAAAAGGCTTTTTTTCTGCTGCCAGAGAAACAAAGAAGTAACATGGAAATCATGGGTCTATGGTTAATTGTCAAACGGACTAACCATTGAATGGCACATCATCAAAAGCAGACCATCGAACATCCATTCCTCGAATATGCACTTCATCGAACCTGTGAGATGGGAAAAGTAACTAATTGGCCAACACTTCCCTGTCTCACAAATGACATTATTTTAAACCCCCCCACCTATATATACCAACTCTGAGATTGCACTACAATGGGGAAAAGTGAGATGGGGAACAGTTGGCCAACTAGTTAATTTCCAAGTATCACAGGTTCAATGAAGTGCACATTTGAGGAATGGGCGTTCGATGGTTTGCTTTTGATGATGTGCCGTTCAATGGTTAGTCAGTTCGATGATTAACCATAGACCTGGAAACCACTGCTAGATCTCTTCTTTCTTAATTATTTTATCAATGTCCCAAAGTTCAAAATGTATTTCTTTTAGACCCTAATGCATCTTAATCCTTTTCTATCTTTCATAGTTAATGTAGACTAGTGGTATAACCAATTACTTTAATTTTGAACTTGTGTTTTATTGCTGCCCCTGACATGCCTGTCATTTGAAAAATGAAAGCACTCCCCCACATAAATGTTTGCAACACTTTCCATCTAAAGCCATGTGGCAAAATAGGTATTTTTTCAGTCTATGAAACTGTTATTGTAGGCATTAACTTAGACAGTTGTGGACATAGCATGGCCTAATAAATCCATTGTTTCTCTAAATGTCTAGAAAATTGTACTCAGTAGAGTACAAAGAGTATGCCTAGCTACACCCTTGAGAAAGACATACAATATGCCTACCATTCCATTCCCGTTGGCAAACATTTCAAATATTTCTTAAGATTTTCTCTATTTGCCTTATACAGTCAGGTCTCTGTCTTACCCTTTAGACTCTCTAGCACTCTCAGGGTATTCACAAAGTATCTGGCTGCAGTAATTGCTTGTTGCTGATTTTGAGGCACTCACGTTTTTTTCATATTTGGATGATTATTTTATATTTGTAGACTCTTTCTCAAGTTGTCAGGAGTCCATAACAAAGGTTTAGAAAGTCCTTCTAAATCTGCTGTTTCAAGTGACCTCACAAAATTATGTCTCATCCCTTCTCACAGAATGTTTTTTCCTGGGCTGACTTTTCTTTCTTCAACACTGAGATGAGCGTTTCTAACTAATCTCTGGTATCTGCCAAGGAATTCCTTAGGATTCTGAGGTACATGGCCTCTATGATTCTTACGATTCACCTTAGCCAGATTTTGAATGAGGAACATTCAGTCGTACCTGAGGTCAGTGTAGTCTCAACACCAACATCCATTTTCTTTCCAGATTCCAGTCCTGAGGTTTGTACGAGGGGAGGTACTGTGGTGGATGGACTAGTTCTTTATCAACTGAGATGGGGTACTGTGGTGGATAGACCAGTTCTTTGTCAATTCAGCCCCCTCCTTCTCCTTCCACTTCCTGTTTAGTTTGTCACAAAAGATGCTTCAGACTTTGTGCGGGAAAC
The DNA here is from genome assembly GCF_019279795.1 of Protopterus annectens. Taxonomy (NCBI): domain Eukaryota; kingdom Metazoa; phylum Chordata; order Ceratodontiformes; family Protopteridae; genus Protopterus; species Protopterus annectens. The sequence goes on from NC_056735.1 coordinate 487,245,007, forward strand.
AGTGTCAAAAGGTGTGAAACTACAAGACCTGTGGAACATACAGGACAGACACAAGCACATCAATGTGAAAAAAGTGATGGCAGTACTAAACATTTTGAATAGCTTGAATCATCTCTGTTCTCCAGGATCTCTAATAGTTATTATAGACAGCACTACAGTGATGTGATACATAAGCAAAGAGAGAGAGAGAGATACCCCTTTACAGACTTAATATGACAGCCTGGAAGGTAGCAACTCAACTCAGTTTAACTTTGCATGCTCCATGCATTCTGTTAGAGCTAAACATTGTAGCAGACAAACTGGAAAGGACTAGGACAGACATGAATGGAGACTGGACCTGGGAGATCTTGCAGTAATTGTTCCAAATGTGGGGAGTACTTCAAATAACTTTTTCGCCTCCTTTCAAACAGAGAAGTAAAGAAATTCTGTTCAAGGATTCCTTGCAAAGAAGCCTGAAGACTTATGCCTTCTCATTCCTATAAACAATAGTATTCATGTATGCTTTTCTACCCTTTCTACTGATATCATTGTGTTTTTTTAAAGATTCAGAGGGACTCTCCAAAGATTGTGGTGGTGACTCCCTTTTGACCTAGGCAACAGCGGTTCTCCCTTCTTTTCAAACTGGCCAAAGGCAATTACCACAATGTTCCTCACAGACTGGATTGACTCACACAAGACAGGGGTGGAGGATAGAATTTTGATACTTTTTAGGCACCATTTTTATGAGGACTTGTGCCAAGTGCTGAAGAGTCTAAAAAAACTGCTACTAAAAATCATATGCGCAAGTTGAAAGATTTTCTAGTTGGTGCCAGTCCAAGAACCAGCAGCTTTTTAAGGCACATTTGCCTTTGGTCCTTGATTATTTATGTGAGTTACTGTCTTATGGACTTCATTTCTCTTCTTTCAATATTCATCTATTGGTCCTTTTCTGCTTTGCCTGCCTTTGGATCCCACCAGCCCCATTGTACCTTTACTAAGGTTAAGCAGTTTTTGAAAGGGGATTTTGCATATGTGTCCACTTAGGAAAGAGGTGGCTTCTCTTTTGGATCTTAACTTTGTGCATGTAAAGAAGACAATATTATTCATTATTCTGACTTCTGATAGAAGTTCTTATGGTTAGCCAACCCTACCTCATTTTCCACAAGGACAGGTTTCTTTGAGAAAAAATCTTTTTGTATGCTTGTAGGTTCATAGGTTCATAGGTAAGTTCTAGGCTATCGGCCCCAGGGCCCATACAAGCCTAGCCAAAAAATGTACCCTGGCTTTTGCCACCCAAGAAAATTATTTTCCTGTGCCCCTGTCGAGCAGAGCCATAGAAGTGATCCCCGGGGTGAATTTCCCATTTCCCATCCAATCATCAAGATTTTTCTTGAAGAGTGCTAATGAGGAGCTCTGTTTGACATAGATAGGTAGTCTGTTCCAGAGTATGGGAAGTCTCTGGGACAGGAATCTATCCCTCCAACATGTTCTGTTTATTGTGGTGACAAGGTTTAGGTCCCTAGAGCGTGTAGCTCGGAGGGATTGGGATTTCTTTAAGTGGAGCATGTCCAACAGCTCTGGGTTTGACATAGCTTTGTATGTTAGGCAGAGATCGCCCCCGAGGAGGTGATATGCGATGGAGTAAAGCTGTAGTTTTTTGAGATGGTCTGCATGCGGCATCTGTTTGAGGCCAGTAATCCTCTTTGTGAGGTATTACTGTGGTCTTTCCAGTTGTTGTAGATGTCTTGTGAGGTACATACCAAAAGGGGCGTTGTACTCTATAATGGGTCTAATGAGTGATGAGTAGAGGGGATCAATGATCTCTTTTTTTCTGGATGAGAATCCTTTTGTGATGAGATGAGCCACATAGAAGGATTTCCTGACCACTGTGGCAATGTGATTATCAAAGGAGAGACTACTGTCCACCTGTGTCCCAAGGTCTCTTATCACATTTCCAGCATTAAGTAGACTACCAGCTGTGTAGTAGTTCATGGGTACAGAGTTTTTACCAAAGGGGATGACAATACACTTTTTGGCATTGAGCTTCAGGCCATGGCTTTGACACCAGGTATCTTTCTCAGTGAGGCCCTTTTGTAGTTTGTCCACATCATTAGGAGTTTCAATTATGGCTCCTAGTTTGCAGTCATCTGCAAACTTTGTTAGCCAAAGACCTTCTGTGTTGGCCTGCACTTCAGAAAACTAGATACCAAACAGGAGAGGACCCAGGACTGAACCCTGTGGTACTCCACTTGTCACTGGTCTGATGTCGGATTTGGAATCCGCTACTTTCACAGTGTGGGTTCTGTCCGTGAGCCATTTGGCAACCCATCTTGTGACATAGGGATTTATACCTAGTTTAGTGAGCTTATCTATAATTCCAGAGTGGGGGATGGTGTCGAAAGCCTTGGCGAGATCGAGATAAGCTGTGTGAACCATTTTACCCTCATCTATGGCTTTGGTGACTGCTTCAAAGAAGTCAATCAGGTTTAGGAGACATGATCTGCCTTTTACAAATCCAAACTGGGTAGGGTCCAGAGTTTGGAGATTACCAATGTCTTTGTTTATGAGTTCCACGATGATACGTTCCATGGCCTTGCAGACCAGGCTCGTCAGGCTAATGGGGCAGTAGTTCCCGGGGTCTGTCGTGGCTCCCCCTTTGTGGAGTGGGATAACCATTGTGGTGTGCCATTCAGTGGGTACAAAGCCTGAGGTGAGGCTATGATTGAACATGGTACTTAGGTAGGGTGCCAGTTCATTCTGTAGTTTGTGTAGAATGCAGCCTGGGATATTGTCAGGTCCCATGGATGCTGTGTTCTTGGCTTTGGAGCGTGTGATTTTTACCTGTGCAGCCATGATTATAGGAACTTTGCATTCTTCCCATATAGAGTTGGGCCCTCTAGGGGGTGAGAGGGGGGTAAAGTTAGCACTGAACCTCTCTGCTAGGATGTTGGCAATATCAGTTGGTTCTGTATATTTAGTGCCATTGTGTGGTAACTCAGAGCAGATCTGAGTGTTCCCATTTAGATTCTTGACATAGCTATAGAATGCTTTGTGGTTGTCTTTAGAGTCGGTGGCAATTTTGTTTTTGTAACTAGCTTTGGAGGATTTTATGAGGGATTTCAGCTTCTTACTGAGGTTGACCAGGGAGTTCCTCCAGTCATGGGATTTTACTCTTTTTTGCAACAGTTTCTTTCTTCTGTTGTAGAGTTTGTTTATGGCAGAGGACCACCAGATTGGCTTCTTTTTGGAGTATAACATCTTGGTTCTATTAGGGATAGCATGATCCATGGACTCGTGTAAGTGCTTATAAAGTGCATTCGTCTAGGATTCAGCAGTCATACCTCTATTGTCCGTCTGCATGGGTGTCATGAAGTTTGCCACTTCTGTCTTAAGAAGTGTGAAGTTGGCTTTGGAGAAGTTTTTTAACGATGGTTTCCCTAATTGGGGGTGGGGGTGGATTGTGGATGTCTAGGCTGATTAGCTTGTGGTTGGATTTGACCAATGAGGAATTGACCTCTGGTGTGGAACACCGGTTTCCCATGTTGATAATGATCAGGTCTAGGATATTGCTGCCCCTGGTGGGGGTGTGAATAAGTTGATCCAAGGCGTTGGAATTTATGAATTCTAGAAAACGTTGAGCAAAAGAGTTGGTACATAAATAGTTTTCCCAGTTAATGGTGGGGCAGTTGAAATCGCCCATTATTAGGGTGTTGGGTTGTACCCTAATACTTTCCAGTGTATCAAGAAATGAGGAGTGTGAATCCTGGGGCATGGTGGGGGGTCTGTAGCAAGCTACAATTTGGATTGTGGTCTTGCCCAGAGTTAGTTGCACTTGGATAATCTCGGATGCATTATGCTGTGCAACTAGCCTGGAGGTGTGGATATCCTTAATGAATATGGACATGCCTCTGCCTTTAGTGCTTCTTTCTGGGTTAGGTGGCCGAAAGGTGTGGTATGAATTGAAGCCTGGTAATGCAGGGGTGCTGTCCGGAGCTTTGAACCAGGTCTCTGTCACTGCACAGATGTCAATGTTCTCCATTTTAAGGAGTGCCTCGAGTGAGTGCATTTTGAGGTTTAGACTTCTAGCATTGAGTAGCATTACCCTCAGATTTTGCTTGCTTGTACCTGTTACGGTGGTGAATTTGTCATTTGAACCTTGCCTAAAAAAGGCACTATAGGGGTGGCAAGAGCATTAGCCAGTATCCGGAATCCTAACGGCGACAGGTGCAGGCCATCTCTTGCAAAGCATCGTGGACTGTCAATCATGTCGTCCCAGGCAGACAAATACTGGATCCCCTTAGAATGACACCAGAAGCTTAGCCAATTGTTGAAGTCAATCATTTTGTCCTTGTACCGTGGTATCATTCTGGGTGATGGCAGGATGCTACTCAGGGCTAGGGTCATACCTGCCTGGGCTACAAGATCAGAGAGCTCTTCCATGTCTCTTTTCATGTAGTCCAGGGAGGTACGTCTCAGGTCATTCACACCAACATGGACAATGACAGTATCATATTTGTACTTATTGTGGAGTGACCTGAGTGCATGCATTATGTAGCAGATCCTGGCACCTGACAGGCAGCTGACAGTAACTTTCACCTTGTTTAGTCTAGTGAGTGGAACATCAGTGTGCCTGACTACAGAGTCACCTATGACTAGAGTGTTGGGTACGTTGTTATGCCTTATGGGCTGTGGTTGAGTGGCACACTGAGTTTGTGGGCTATGTGTCATTTGGGTTGTGTTGGGGGGTGGAGTTTGCTTGCGTTTATGCTTTGGATGTCCCTGATGCTTGGGCAGGTTTATATTGACAGCCTCCATGAATGTAGGTGTGTGTTTTGTGTTTCTATGTGTGTGTTTTGGTGGTGTAGGTTTTGAGGGACTATGTGATGAGTGTGGTGTGGTGCAAGTGTTTACGTTCTCCTCTTGACTGTCTAGTCCAGTCTAGGGGGAAGAGAGCATTGCTTCCAGCTTGGCTATATAAGTGCATCTCTCACAGGTTGTAGTGTTGGGTGGTAGGAGAAGAGGGTTGTCTGTGTACATGAGGCAACTGCTGCATTGCCCCAAGATGCCCAGATTCATCAGGTAGACAGGAGAAATCACTGGGAGATGACCCTTAGACATGCCTGGATAAGTGCTTATTTATTAAGTACTAAAAACCGCTTTCCACTAGACAACTGAGGAAAGTTGAGTGCTGTAGTAATTTGCAGCTTATGTAGTGCTTACAATGAGTTCTGAACAAGTGCTGAGTTCAAAGAAACAGATTTGAGTGCTGAAACTAGAAAACTGGCTAGTTATAAGAAACAAAAGTAAGCTAGAAGGCTTCCCTCCAACACAGAAGGGCTTGGGGGCGCAGAAGCCTAAAAACAATCTAGACCACTTAACAGGAAAGGCAGGAAACAAGCTTAAAAAATTTTTTTTCTCTTTCCCAGATGCTCTCTTTGTACACAGTAGGGGTGCCTGAAATCAGAATATGATCTCACTGCACTCAGTTGAGTGAGCAAATGAGATGGGCCCAGAAGGAGTATCCAAACACAAATTTACAAGAGGGGTGGGCAGTTTCAAAGCCACTAAGATTAGCACCAAAACAGAAACAGGGAGGGCGGGTGGAAAACTAACTGAAGAACAGAGTCAAAACTTCCAGTTCAGTTAATAATCATGCAACACAGTTAAATCAATTTAAATACTGTATTATTTGAAAAAAGTGCAGATAAAGGTACTTAAATTCTCTTATACGTCCAGTTGAATACAGCTAGATGTTAGCCGGCCAAAGCTAAGGTTTTTAAGCAGAAAATATTTCAAACTGTACCACTTAAATAGGCAAGGACAGGAAATCAAAGAATGTGGCTACCCCCACACCTGCAATTACTAACAAATAATAAAATTCAAGCAGCATTAACTGAAGAGCAGAGTCAAAACTTCCAGTTCAGTTAATAATCATGCAACACAGTTAAATCAATTTAGATACTGTATTATTTGAAAAAAGTGCAGATAAAGGTACTTAAATTCTCTTATACGTCCAGTTGAATACAGCTAGATTTTAGCTGGCCAAAGCTGAGGTTTTTAAGCAGAAAATATTTCAAACTGTACCACTTAAATAGGCAAGGACAGGAAATCAAAGAATGTGGCTACCCCCACACCTGCAATTACTAACAAATAATAAAATTCAAGCAGCATTAACTGAAGAGCAGAGTCAAAACTTCCAGTTCAGTTAATAATCATGCAACACAGTTAAATCAATTTAGATACTGTATTATTTGAAAAAGTGCAGATAAAGGTACTTAAATTCTCTTATACGTCCAGTTGAATACAGCTAGATGTTAGCCGGCCAAAGCTGAGGTTTTTAAGCAGAAAATATTTCAAACTGTACCACTTAAATAGGCAAGGACAGGAAATCAAAGAATGTCCCACACCTGCAATTACTAACAAATAATAAAATTGAAGCAGCACTAACTGAAGAGCAGAGTCAAAACTTCCAGTTCAGTTAATAATCATGCAACACAGTTAAATCAATTTAGATACTGTATTATTTGAAAAAAAGTGCAGATAAAGGTACTTAAATTCTCTTATACATCCAGTTGAATACAGCTAGATGTTAGCTGACCAAAGCTGAGATTTAAAGATTCCTTGAGCCAATCTATTAATCTCCCTCTCTTCCTTCCAGAACCAAAAAACAGAGGGTTAAGAATTCTCCATACTCTGTATGTCCACAGGCAGTTTGGATGCTACTTAAATAGAACTTGATCCTTTGGGAAAGCCAATTAGTTGTGCTCTTTAAGTTTTGGTAAGCTGGCCGAATTGACATATCCTTGGCAGGATATAAACTCAGTAGACTAAACAACTGCAACTATGGTCTATTTGAATATGTACTGTTATGGCAGGTTTACTTACACAACTACACCTTTCTTTCTGTTAGCCTTCTTTATGAAACTGGTGTTTTCTGTTTCAGCACAAGGCTATATAACATGAAGTATTACTTTGTGGTCATAATCCCCTTACTGTCCACTTCACATAGATTACTTCAGTATTTATTTCAGCTTCCGTCATCATGGTCCACAGACTGTCAGCATTATTCTTTAGATTCCATTCATTAGTACAGATTGCTTTCCTGGTTCTCTGTGCCTTTTAACACTTACTGTCGACTCGGACATTTCCCTTGCGTTGCTTGCTTAGTCCTTATTTGATTACATGTTTGTGGTCTATTTCCTTTTTACATCTACTGTTATTGTTTTATGGATTTTAGTTCTTCTAGTTGGTTACTCCATCTGCACTGCTATATCTGCTGAATTCATAGGCTCTGTGCATCTTTATCCCAGTTTTATATTTTGCTTTAGAATATTTTCCTGCTACGTATTAAAAATCATTCATTAACCACAGTGACCACTTTTTTGGCTGGATATAATCTACAAGTTTTGGGCTCCAACACATACTCATATACTTCTGCTTTGGTCTTTCAGTGGTACTCACTTATACAGGATGCAGATGTATAAACGCATCTTGTGTCCTATGTACAGTGTGCCACCAAGGACTAAGATGATTCAGACAGCCCCATTCCCAGTATGTGCCTACTGTGCATTCGTGTACCAGGCACTTCTGAACTGGGGAATGACAGTGCTATACAGAACTACTGAGTAAGGCAGCTGATACTGTAAATCATGCTTTCCCAAATAGGTACATTATTTTATCTTAAAAAAATACACTGGTCACTGCATAATGCATTTGACTACACGTGGTTAGCTGTTCCTAATATTTATTTATTATTTAATTATTTTATAATTCTGCCTTCCGGATATCTGAGAGTACTTCTTCGGCCCCCTACCAGTGATTTCTTTCCATGCAGAATAACAGCTGAGTGACAAATGCAGGTGCTGTTACAATATGGTTTGAGGGTTTTTATGTTATTAGCTTACAGCATTGTTCCTATATCAGTGCACAATATGCAAAAGCATGAAGGTGGAAAATGTGCACATATACTGGTGGTTTTCATCACTGCTTCAAACAAGGCTCTTGGATTTGACTAGAGGGCTGCAAAACACTGTAAAAATATCCACCCCTCCTTCCAAGACTAGTGAATTATCATGAGTCACTAGATCCTTCCCGTTCTGTATCCACTGCCACTCTAGATGGGAAATCTCCTTCTCTGCCATTAAGCCAGCACTGAATGTGTCTTGTATAAATTATGACTGAACTCAAAATTTCATCATCAAGGAATCATGTATATTGTTTGCCATTATTTTTGATTGGGGCAGCGCAGTGGTGTAACGGTTAGCATTGTTGCCTCACAGCAAGAGGTTCTCCAGTTCATTTCTCAGCTGGGGTGCCTTCTGTGTGGAGTCCGCATGTCCTCCCTGTGTTCATGTGGGTTTTCTCCCACATTCCAAAAACATGCAGTCGTAGTTTGGATTGGATACTCTAAATTTGCCCTAGGTGTGCGAGTGTGTGTTGTATACCCTCTGAGGAGGGCTGGGCCTCAGGCGAGTAATCTGACCCCATAAAACCCATACCTGCTACAGAAACAATGAGTGCTGGAGACTATTTATTGCCTGATGTGCTGAAAGAGATTTTTGGTACCCACAACTGACCATCAGCTGGCTTCAGTTCCTCTCCTCATCTACCAGGTCTACTGGACCTGACTTAATCTCCCCTGGGCTATAAATGACCCATGTCCATGAGTAATGAGGAGATTGAGGACCCTAGGTCAACATCATATTGCTGCCAGAGAGTGTTTTCTTACCTATTTACAGTCTTCAAGGCCTGCTTACAACCAACCCCTGCATGGAACGTTCAGTGGGTATCAGTGTTGATTGGCCCCTCACGTCTGCAAGTAACTGATGTCAGCAGGACCCCATGCCCACCCTCAAAAGCATCTCATGGTTGTTTGACCAATTTTCAGTCACCAACCCAACCCCCTCCCCACCCTCACTGGATAGTCATGCCTATCCTCTAGTGACAGAGTCTCAGATTCCGGAGATGTTAATCAAAATCGGGTTGTCTAAGGGTGTAGTTAGGGCTTTATTCTCTATGCCTTGGCAATGTCCAAAGCTTCATGCATAGTTTTTTTTCAGTTGCATTTGATGTGTATACTTAATTTTTTAGCTATGAAACTGGAATTAAGGTTGGCATTGTGATGCAGGGGTTACTGTTATTGTTTATATTGTTTGGTTCTCTTCTTTGGTCCCCAACTGGAGTGCCATTTCTGCAGAGTCTGCATGCCTCTTTCTGTCCATTTGAGTTTTTGCTAAGTTCCCTGGTATCCTCTCTCAGCCAACGACATGCCAACAGGTAAATTGGTAATGTGGTGTGTGTGTCTGTGTGTGTGTATGTGTGTGTGTGTGTGTGTGTGTGTGTGTGTGTGTGTGTGTGTGTGTGTGTGTGTGTGTGTGTGTGTGTGTGTGTGTTTGTATGTATCTCTGTATATGTGGTCTATAGTTTGGTGTGGATCCTGTATATCCATGGTGGGGGGAGCTGCTCAGACTATTTTACAAAACACTCTCTGACTTTTGTAACAGAAAGATGTATATGTGCATGTGTGTGCATGTGTACGTATGTAGATGTATGTGTATGTGAGTGTGTATGTGTGTATGGTTTTCTTTGTGTATGTGTATGTCTGTGTGTGTGTGTGTGTGTGTGTGTGTGTGTGTGTGTGTGTGTGTGTATGTCTATATTTGCCTAAGTAAAAGCATGTGTATATGTTCAATGATGCACTGCTTCCCATTCTGAATAAATTCTCTGCCTTACTGTTTCCAGTTGATGGGACTCCTGCGTCACTGAAAAAAGGTAAACTGGATTGTGGAAAACAAATGAAAGAATGAATGAATTAATGAAATTGGAGATGCAAGAAATATTTACTGTAAAAAGGCACATATGCATGATATGCTTAGTGGGTTAATTACAAATGTAACTGAAATGTGTCCATTCTGTTTTTGTAGGTGCTGCTCATGGCCTTTCCTCCATTCTTCAGATGTTATTGTCATACTGTGAATACCTACAGCCTGGGGATCGGGAACTAGTGTGGCAGAGTGTTGATTACTTATTAAACCAGGAACAGAACTCTAACTGGCCTCCTGAACTAGGAGAGACAATTGAACGAGAGAATGAACTTGTCCACTGGTGCCATGGTGCCCCAGGTGAGATGTGTCAAACAATACAGTTGAAAATAAAATAATTGTCATTGCTTCCATGTGCATATCAGTTTGTATTTTTATCTGTCTAAAATGCAATTATATTATTAATTAGCTTTCTTGGGAGAACTTAAAATGTCACAGAATTGTATGCAATATTTAAACAGCAAATGTTATATGCCTAAACATAAAGTCTTCATGTTAGTTTATTGAAAAGAAATAATCATTTAGTATGTTTGCTGTGTGCTGCACTTAAGTAAAAGCACAAATGAGTTTTCACTGCCATTGGTATCTCAGTGATACTGCAGTAATGCTGTATGCCATTAAACTAATGATACTAGTTTAGGAGTAAGCTCTGGTTATAGTGCTTTTTTGGGGCACAGAGAGGTAGGTGTAAATGGCCACTGAAAGAATATTGTCTCAGAGTTTCAGTTTTTTTAGCAATGATGCATTTCAGCTATTGCTTGTAAGGGGAAATGATCAATCAAGGGCTCATCTGCTCTCGAGTGTAGAAAGTAATAGATAACTCATAGAAACCAGATACATGTACTGCATGGTGCCAGTGGCAAACGTAGCAAATTATTTGTCAGCAATTTATTAAACGTGCATCTAGAAAAACAAGTATGCAGTTTGTATTAAATTTGTTATTGCTGCTTTCTATAGCCACACCTTAGACAATTCTCAATAATACTAACAGTTTTGCTGTTCATATGGTAGGACAGGTGAGTGAGTGGCAGAGACAGATGGTCCCCTGTGACTTTTACATAAGATACATGTGTTTGCATGCATCTGCCTAAGTAAGCCTTACTTCTTCTATAAGAAAGTGACTCTTTGAAACTAGTACTCCTTCCCATTGATTTGCATTGCCATCTGGTCATGCACTGTGTATGTGTGTGTGTGTGTGTGTGTGTGTGTGTGTGTGTGTGTGTGTGTGTGTGTGTGTGTGTGTGTGTGTGTGTGTGTGCACGTGCGTGCGTGCGTGCATACGTGTATGTGTGTGTGGTTCTTCTTCCTGATTCTTTTACGCAGATCTGCATATGTGTTTGGGGAGGGGTGGACAATCATTCTACAAAAAACAAAACTGCCTTTGTGATAAAAAGAGGCAACTGATACTACCTAACATGAGGCCCTGTTTGCAGTCATTTTCAGAAAAGTGTTTTGATTTTAGCATGCCTTTCCTAAAGAGTGCAAGATGAAGTATTACAATGTACATTAGTATAGGAATTGGTTTTAGAATCCATCAAATAAATTTGCTGTTTGATGTTGTGGATGAATTGAACATATGAATGTTTTTACTGAAAAAAAAAATGGTTTGGGAACACTAGACAAAAAGACAGACCAAGGAATGCAGTTCAGTCTTGAAAAGTCATAAAAATGCTGCAATTTACTTTACAAATAAACAGAAAATTTTACATCTACAGTCTGGATAGCACAGCTTTGCAGGAAGAGGCACCAAAGATTAGCAGATCAGGATAGAGTATAGTTTCATAGGAGGTTACTAGGCAAGTGGCCCTAGAGCCTTTACAATCCTAGCCATGTTAATCCCATGTATTCCTATACGTCCTTTTTGGGTAGTTCACAGAATTAATTTATGAACAGAGTGGGTTTGTGATCAACACTGGCTACCCCTGTCCATGAGGGTAGAGTAATTTCATAGTTTCACAACTGTTAACCTAGTTTGTGGATTTCATCATTATGAACCAATAACATTATGCAGGTTCTTCATTACAAATATAAATTTCAATACCCACCATCCTGCCCTTCTCACAAAGTGAGTTTTATCTTTGGTTCTTCATATTCTCACAGCTGCTTTTTCTACCCTGATTATATCCTTAGCTTCTACCTCTTCTTGTTCAACACTTTACTACTGCCTAAGGCTATCCTTAGAGCTTTTACTTCCTGCATCCTGTCTTTGCTCATCCCTCCTCTTCTTGCCATAATGTTATTTTTCCATGCAGCTTTCACCCCATCCCATTTATAGATTCCCAGAGTGCCCTAAGAGGTTTATTAAGGTTTACTGCCTTCCTAACCATGTCCTATGTTGATTTAATATCATCTCTCCTTATCCAGTGCCCTGGTTCCATCCCTATCCACCTACTGCTGGCTTCCTAATCTGCAAGTCCTCTTAACAATGGCATGGTCCAACAAGTCTCTTTTATCACTGTATACAGCTGTGATTTCCTCAAATGTTTACCCATCTACCAATAAACTCTCCAACCATCTACCTTGTTTTTTTTAATTCAGACCTTGAAAATGCAAACCCTGTCACTCTTTGTCTTAATTATTGCTACACATCTAATAGTCATTACTTTCTCATTCCTTTAGCCAGGGCTTTTTGATTACACTTGTAAAATTTAGCTACTCCAAATGTTCTATCTATTTTGGGGTTTAACAACACATCAAGGTCACCCTTATGATTATTTTCTCTCTGTCACTTTTTAGTGCCTGCAAATCCTACATCCAGTCATAAAAAAAAAAAAAACTTTGGGTCTTTCTGATTGGGCCCATAGAAAGAAATCAAATTCAGTCACATGTTCCCCTTAACCATCTGCCTGCCATCCACCTGCATTCTTCATCTTTCATTGCCTTCACTGTCTTCTGTTGTTTAGTGGAACTACTTAAAAAACACTGTCTTTCTGTTACCCCGTTTTGTGTAACTTAACCTAATTACAGGCCTTTCTTTAGTGTTGTAACTCTTGAAGTTTAAACTTAATCTCTTGTAGAAGGATTAAACCAGGCTCCTCTCTCTCCATCTTTATTAATACTCTCTCCCTCTTAAATGAATAGCAAATCCTTGCTACATTCCATGTTGCTAACCACATTTCCCCTTTTTACCCTCTTTCCCTTTCTCCTGCCCATAAAGCTCACTGACTGGCTAATCCAATGGAGCATAGCCCCAAGGGTGTTTGGGTTAGTAAGGTTCTGACCAAGATTCCCTCCCCAGCAGATTAACATACCAGCTATTGCTACCACCAGGGTTAATAGCCAACAAGATCAAAGCATCCCCCAACTTGTGATTCAGAAACTTGCTTCTCAAGTTTAGCTAAAATTATTCACACCTTTATGTTAATGACCCCTTAAGGGCTGACATATGCCTCTTTATTCTCTTCCCCATGTGCATGAAATAACACAGTGCTCCTTGTGCCCCATGCATATTCAGACCAGTAACATTTGAGGTCCAACGGATTACTACATCCAATAGTGTTGAATTCAATATTATGTTGGTTTAGTAAAACGTTTCACACAAAAGTGAATTAATCATAATGTTTCACTAAGTGATAACAGTTGTCAAATACTGATAAAGTCAGTCTAAATGTATTATAATTGCTATAGATATTTAGTTAATAGTGGGTAATAATTACATATCAGACTCTCTTGCACCTTTGTAAGTAAATAGATTCTAAACTGCCTTGACCCTTGTTGGATTGGCATCAATATATTATATATAACATATTTCACTTCTGTTTCACACAACCATTCAGTATCCAGTTATATAGCAGATTTCTTCCAGTACAGTGGCATTATCCATCTTAGTGTAGTCCACTCTTCTGATTTTTTTTCAGATTAAGATTAGGAAGAGAAATATTAATTTGCCGCACAGATGAGTTAAGAAGGTTGGCAAAAAGTTTTCCTAAGGTTGCTGATACCTATCGCATTTCTTCTCTGTCTAGATGCCATTGCTGATGCCTCTATTACTCTTTCTTGAAATCTTTTTGTCAGTAGTGTCTGTGGGTTTTCCACTGGCCTAAGAAAATATACTCATCCTATCCCAACTCTTTTCAATGTCAGCTCATTGAAAGCTCTTTTTTTTCTTCAGTTGCTTCAAATTTTGTAACAGGAGATTATTTTTATAACCATCTTGTTTATATTGATGTTGTTGTATTATTATGTTGTCAGTTAGCTATTTTACCTTGGCATAGTTTGCTTTTCTCCCAATATGTAAAGGTAATTCTTTTAATTTAAGCTTATCAATTCCCAGAAATCTCTATTCTCTCATCTTTGTCAAGCTCATCCAGGAATTGAACTAAACATGATCCGATTAACTCTGCATTACATTTAGCTTTTTAAATTACAGGGAATCAAATTTTCAAGATGAAAAGGATTGAGAAGTGTCCTTTTAATTGTATGTAATATAAGCATACTGTGATATGAGTGGGATGAGGGCAACTGTCCACCTCAGTGATATTAGCAATCACATTTCTAGAAACTATAAGTCTAACATATTGGCTGTATGATCTAACAAAAGTATAGTCCTTAGTGTTTAAAGATAATGCACTCCAGCTGTCTATTAAAACAAAGTCTCCTAGATAGCCCTGATGACTTAGATGTCTGTTATTGCCTATAGCAGTCTGTCTATCCATGAACCTTTGACTGAGTTAAAAATCCATCTCATTATAATTGTCAGGCGAAAAGCCTTGCAAAGTCTCTAATGTTCCTACAAAAATTTAATGTTTATAATATCATCATCAGAAATAGATCTATAACAATTGCTGAGAGGTGTAAATTAGTATTTGTACTTAAATCCATCTACTTTCATTGTCAGTCTTCATAGCAAATATAGTGTAATCTAGAGATGTGTGTATCAAAAAAGTCCTCCTTTTGAGGAATAAGCAAAGCTTGTCATCCCCAGTCTATTTGTTTTATAAAAACATCTTGTATTTTCTTTTTTTTCTTAATTGTTTCATAGAGAAGCTCCATTTCAGCACTCCATTTCTTTAACTGCTGAAGCACAGCATTAGCTTTGAGTTTTCATAAGACTACTTTTACATTCCAGGAAACAAAGTGTGTCATCAGTTTGGGAATCCCCCACTGACCCTTTATCTTGGGTACAAAAATATCAAAACGCACCAAAATGAGGGTTATCCTGGTTTAAAATCCACAGTTAAATATAATAAGTAAAAATAAATATTGAGCGCTTTCGTCCCACTAAATGGGTTCTTCATCAGAATACAAAAAAGTGTCAAAAAATATTTAAATACAGTAGCCACCGCAATTCATTTTAAACCTGGATGACCCTTATTTTGGTGCATTTTGATATTTATGATTCTTGGTTGATATTTAATGCACTACACCTTTTGCCTTCTTGTGCTATCTTTATCTTGGGTAAAGAACATTGGGAATTGTGCAAGATGCTACATAAAAATGCTTTCATTGTGGAAGTTCTAAAATACAATACAGTAGGAAATTAACCTTTGAATATAGACAGGTGCACAGTAGTTATTAACTGTAGCTGTGAGTATTATGAGTCAGAGTCACAAGTATCACAATATAACTCTCTAAGTGATTTCAAGTTGACGAAAACAAAGTCTGTACGCACACACTGATATCCTCCTTTAGTGTGTTAAACTTTGCCACCACAACTTACCCTTACCTAGTATAGTAAGCGAGATGGAGAAAAAAGGAGCAATACAATATGCTTCTATGCTTCCATCAGGATTTGTGTTACATTTAATCCCTGGATGTCTAGAACTTAGATATTTATTTTATGTTCCCTTCATCTTGACATAAAGAGATCTATTATTAACATCCTTAGTCACCACCTGAAGCATTTGCAAAAGATGAATATATTTACAAGCTGTTAAGGAGCTTCATCTTGTAGTCCACAGTTTGATTCCCTCAATCCATTTACTACTGGTGAATTCTGAGCAAATCACTTAACCAGAGAGTGCTCTTTGGCTGGGTCTACAAATATTCATGTAGATCAGTTGTCTACTCCATTTAACAAACACAATTTAAATACAACAAACATGACATAGTTCAAAAATAATATTTATCTCCATAAAAAGGCAACCTTATACAAAATGTATCATGTAGATTCCAACAAAATGTTCAGAATGTGTCTGGCAAGCAGAAAATTATATAACTCAATGAAGGGAAATGCCAGTGCTTAAACAATTATTGTAATGGAAAACATGCATGTACAAACAAGCACTCATCACAACAGAAAATTATATGTTGTAATATATGCCATAATGCAGTGTGTAAAGAACTAGCTTCATCACTCATGAATATTTCAAATCACAGTAATGGAAAAGAATGGAACAGAATGTGAGGGGTATGAAATGGACATTAGACTCATTTTGACTGTGTAGGGACAGCAAGCAATAAAAAAATTGCTTTGGTGATCCTTGCTTATTATTTGGTAAATAAATTGTGTAAGCTATAAAGAGAAATAATCAGATAGCAAACTAATATACCATCATTGAATAACCACTATTTTCTGTGTAGTTTGTACACAAGATAACTTTAAACAATGAGGCTAATGTCATGAAAGATCATGCATGTAAATGTGCATTCCTGGAATGATAAGTTGATCAGCATGCACTATGAGAATGAAGAACAGCCAACCAGGCAATTTACATAGCCCCTTCCCCAAAAAAGAATGAAATATGCATCTACTTCCTGCAAAATGGTGCTAAAGGCTTTCAGTACAAAAATATATTCATAGACTGTGTAGCAAAATTTGATCTTTGTTAAAGTTCCTATTCCATTTGCTGAGTTCAGTAGCTTCATGCCTGGATGTTTCTGTGTGATCGGTTTCTACTAATTAGATCTCTGTTGTGGAGAAATCCATTTAATTTTAAGAGTACTCCTCTGAATTTGAAAGAGAAGCGAGAGGTTCGGAGTGATGATGGACCCAGGGAGGTGTTAAAGTGACCATTGTTTCACTGCTGTAGAACTAAGTCATCTCGTCTGTTGAAGTAGTGAGTTATAGTATTTTCCTTTCTTCTGAACTGGTGAGTTGCGTGGGGGGACTAGGAACTGAATGATCTCTTCTCCTGTTGTTTGAAATCTGTAGACAAAATTTTGGACATCATTGAAAAAGGTGGCTGTCGGTTAGCATCCCATTTTTGTAAGAGATGCTCAATTTCAGCAGGTCAAGTAATGGATGAAGCTGGTTGCATCTGGAGATCTGTAATGAGAGTTGGGAGTAGATTTGAATGCCAAATACTAGTTCTTATCACTGAAGGAAGTATGGTAACTAGGGCTGGCCTTAGCTGAAATGGCACCCTAGGCGAAGTAGTGCTCCTGCGCCCCTTAAGTCCCACCCACAACATACTCATGAAACACCCCTATTTGAGCCACACCACAGGTAGGTCACTCCCTAAGAAAGCTACTCCAGTCATTTCCTTAAATCATTTAAATGCATAAGAAGAAAAAGATACCATGTAATGTAGTTAAACTACAACTACCTTTGTGTACGTGTTTCCTACTTTAAATACCAGAGCTGGATCATGGTCAAATAGGATCCTAGGTAAGGTAATAGACTGTCCCCCCCAGAGCAGCCCCTTCTGCAGCAATCCCCTACACCCCTCCCAGCAGCAGCCCCCTCCCCAGCAACTCCAATGTTACAATTTTTGGCTGTTTCTCTTCAGTTACCATAAACACTGTTCAAACCTGTCAGTGTGCATACTGTTTTCTTATTTACTTTTACAATGATTACAAATATTGAAATAAAATAGCACAAACACAGACAGCCATTTGCTAAACAAACAATACAGTCTCACAATGAAAACAGACTTAGCACGAGCAGTAAACTTCTCTGCCCTTGAAACTCACATTCATTGAAACAACATAACTCACATTAATTGAAACAGCATGAAAAACCACATTCATAGAAAATGCATCTGGCCAGTGGTGAATTAAGTTTACCTTTGGGCTATTTTCAAAACAGGCTACTTGCACATACTTTTTAGGGCATTGGATACACATATTTGTTCTTTGATTCACCTTCCTGACTGTATTAAATTATATTCCTTGTATAATACAGCACCACTTGTTAGAATGTGTTTTAAATTTATAGTTTTAAACATTCTTTTAATAAGCAATGAAACAAAATGTATGAACCAATACCTACCCATTTCAGAAAATTTCAATCATAAAAGGCCACTCAAGGCTTCTGTCATTACAATCCACCAATATCACTTGATATGCACAATCTATGCAGAAGTAAAATCATCTGAATAATTCTACATTGAAGAAATCTGTAACTAATGAATAGGTTGCTACTGGCAAACAACTTTACATCAAAATGTTTTATCTACAAATTCACTGCCTGCAGCCCTTGAAGAATTAATTGCCTATATTACATTAAAAAAATGGTAAGTTGTTATATTGCAATAGGAAATGCCTAACAAACCAACAAGTTTATAGTCACTAGGCATCCCATACAAAGGAGGACATACTCAGGAATGTAGACGCCCTTTCCCCCTTATAATGCACCAAATAATCAGCAATCATATGGGCACAGCAATATCAGCACTCCATTTCCATAGTGTGGGAGTAGAATCCACAGCCTTCTACAAAGGCAATGATGCTACTAACACTGCTTTCAGATTCTGCAGCACAATGTGCCATTTGATAAACAAAAAAACAACTAGTTGCACATTGAAAATGGACTTAGCATGAGCAGCAGTAACCATTCTTCCTTTGAAGCTCACAGTTCCATGAAAATGAACTGAAACTCATGATTCCCTTGAAAATGCACTGAAAGTCTTAATTCCCTGAAAATGAAACTCAAACTCGCATTTCTGTCAGCACTCTGGGTAGGTGGTGTATGCAGTGGTTCCCAAACCTTTATGGACCGAGACCCACTTTTGAAAATGATAATTTTTTCTAAACCCACTGCTCCTGTCAGCATGTGTGCATAGGTTCATAGGTTCATAGGTTCATACTAGGCTATCTGCCTGAGGGCATTTACAAGCCTAGCCCATCATTTTGTGGCTTACGCCACCCCTTTAGTATGGGGAACTATACCCATTATTTTGCTGTGCCTCTGTCGAGCAGTGACACTGAGGTAATCCCTGGGGTATATCTGCGATCTCCCATCCATTGGTCAAGATTTCTCTTGAACAAGGCCAGCGAGGTGCTCTGCCTCACATGTACCGGGATTTTGTTCCACAGCATAGGGAGTCTTTGGGTGATGAATCTATCCCTCCAGCACGTCCTATTAATAGCCGTGTCGAGGTTTAAGTCTCCGCCCTTGTGGCTCTGATGGATCTAGATTTTTGAGGTGAAGCATATTCATCAAATCTGGGTTTGACATGGCCTTGTATGTTAGGCAAAGGTCACCTCTGAGCAAGCGGTGGCGACTGAATAGAGCTGGAGTTCTTTCAGTCGGGCAGCATAGGACAGATTTTGAGACCCTTTATCCTTTTGGTGAGGAACTTTTGTGGCCTCTCCAGCTGCTGCAAGTGTCGGGTCAGATACATTCCGAATGGGGCATTGTACTCAATCATTGGTCTGATGAGTGATGAGTAAAGGGAGACTATGACCTCCCTTGATCTAGATGAGAATCCCTTCATGATAAGGTGGGCAATGTAGAAGGTCTTCCTGACTACTTTAGCTACATGGGTGTCGAATGACAGACTACTATCAACCTGGGTCCCCAGGTCCCTGATAACTTCTTCTGTGCTCAGTGGATTGCCACCTATTTGGTAGCTAGGGGTAACCTTGTTTTTCCCGAAGGGTATGACTATGCATTTTTTGGCATTTAACTTTAGGCCGTGGCATATGAAGCATGGAGAAGGCACCGCCACCACGGAGTGTTTTTTTTTTCCAGATTTTAAGGGGCCATGTAATCTATTCTCATACTTTAATTAGCAGCCCCCTCATACCAGTGTTCCATTACTTGGCCATTTCTTCCCAGTTGCCATGAACACTGTTCAAACCTGTCGGTGTGCATACTGTTTTCTTATTTACTTCTACAATGATTACAGATATTGAAATAAAATAGCACAAACACTGACAGCCATTTGCTAAACAAATAATACAGTCTCACAATGAAAACAGATTTATCATGAGCAGTAAAACTTCTCTGCCCTTGAAACTCACATTCATTGAAACAGCATTAAAACCCGCGTTCAACTAAAATGTATCTGGCCAGTGGAGAATTAAGTTTACCTTTAGGCTCTTTTCAAACTACAGGCTCCTTGAACACATTCTTATGGCCATGCATATATGTATGTGCTCTTTGATTCACCTTCCTGATTGTAGTAAACTATATTCCTTGTATAATAAAGCACCATCTGTTAGTGTGTATTTTAAAGTTGTAGTTTTGAACATCTTTCCAGTAAGCAATGAAATGAAATGTATGACCCAATCATGAGAAAACCGCCCACTTTAGAACATTTTAATCATAAAAGCCCACTCAAACTTCTGTCATTATAATCAACGAGTATCAGTCAATAAGCACAATCTCTGCAGAAGTAAAATTAATCTGAATAATTCTACATTACAGATTTGTAACTAATAAAAGGCTGTTACTGCCTAACAACTTTACATTTCAGTGTCTCATCTACAAATTCAGTGTTTTCTGCCCTTGAAAAATGAATTGCCTACGTTACATTAAAGAAAAAGATACATTGGTAATATTGCAATAGGGAATGACTGAGAGCCTGACACACAAGTTCATAGTTACTAGGCATCTTATACAAAGGAGGGCACACTAAGAAATGCAGAACCCCTATCCCCTGTAAAATGCACCAAATAATCTGCAACTAGGTTATTACATACCATGTCTCCATACCTCTCAAAATCTTAGTGCAAGAAATCTGAATAAAGCCTAAAAATATTGCACTTTATAGTTGCTAGAATAAGAGGATTTGTGTCGGTCACCTAGTTCGCCTATGCCTAAGGCCGGCCATGAACCTCACACAGAGTAAATTGCTACAAGCACCAAAACACAAATAAAACTGGCCATGATTCCCTGTACAAAACAAAATAAAACAATTGTCTGAAACTACAAAAAAGAAATAGACAGACAAAAGCATTTATGTATGGTTTTAATCCCTCACTCCCTTTCATCTGTATACTAACTCCATGATCTACCAACCATGGAGAAAAGAGAAAAGCCCACGTACAATGAATTGCCATTAACTTGTTTGGCATCTACTTTTCCGAAGTACAAGCAAACACAGGAGGGTTATGGCTGACAAAGTTTGCAGATGACTGCAAACTGGGCACCATAGTAGAAAACACATCTGACACAGATATCCTTCAGAAGGGTCTCACAGAAACGGATAACTGGTGCCAGAGCCACGGCCTAAAGTTAAATGCCAAAAAATGCATAGTCATACCCTTCGGGAAAAACAAGGTTACCCCTAGCTACCAAATAGGAGGCAATCCACTGAGCACAGAAGAAGTTATCAGGGACCTGGGGACCCAGGTTGATAGTAGTCTGTCATTCGACACCCATGTAGCTAAAGTAGTTAGGAAGACCTTCTACATTGCCCACCTTATCATGAAGGGATTCTCATCTAGATCAAGGGAGGTTATAGTCTCCCTTTACTCATCACTCATCAGACCAATGATTGAGTACAATGCCCCATTCGGAATGTATCTGACCCGACACTTGCAGCAGCTGGAGAGGCCACAAAACTTCCTCACCAAAAGGATAAAGGGTCTCAAAAATCTATCCTATGCTGCCCGACTGAAAGAACTCCAGCTCTATTCAGTCGCTTACCACTTGCTCAGAGGTGACCTTTGCCTAACATACAAGGCCATGTCAAACCCAGATTTGATGAATATGCTTCACCTCAAAAAATCTAGATCCATCAGAGCCACAAGGGCGGGAGACTTAAACCTCGACACGGCTATTAATAGGACGTGCTGGAGGGATAGATTTATCACCCAAAGACTCCCTATGCTGTGGAACAGAATCCCGGTACATGTGAGGCAGAGCACCTCGCTGGCCTTGTTCAAGAGAAATCTTGACCAATGGATGGGAGATCGCATATATACCCCAGGGATTACCTCAGTGTCACTGCTCGACAGAGGCACAGCAAAATAATGGGTATAGTTCCCCATACTAAAGGGGTGGCGTAAGCCACAAAATGATGGGCTAGGCTTGTAAATGCCCTCGGGCAGATAGCCTAGTATGAACCTATGAACCTATGAACCTATGAACTACATTAACAATATAGTTAAGTAAACAGCAATAAACTGTATCATAACTACCGCAAACAGCAAGCTTCACAACTTCTGCACAAAGCTAACAAACTATCCATTCAAAGTGTCTAATTTTGCTAATGAAATTATTAGCCAGCATGCTGTTTTGCCTTTATGAACTTTCAGTCTTTGAAATTTCTGTGAAGTCCTTGTCACCATGGGCCATAACATTTACATTTCACACAACCAAGAAAATTTAGCTGAGGTTTTTCCTTCGTCTAGGATTCAATACCCTAAGCTTAGCTGACATTCAAGTAATGGTGACATATTTAAATCAAGCTGTCATTGTTGATAGTATTTATTTTTTTGATTGCTGTATCCTTTAGCCAACTATTGTTATTGCTTTGCAAAGTTGACAGAGAGATGAAAACCTATTAAAACAAAATGGGTGCATAGTAATAGCAAAAACTAAGATATCTGATCTTGGTAGGACTTAACCATTTTTTGTTCATTTGCTTTTTTGTTCTGTAAGGTCTGCTTTTAGAATTACTGAAAGAGCATATTGTAATTATATACTGGTAAGCTTGATGCAAAAGAATAAAGCTTTACATCAAAGTACATCTTATTATGTGTAAAATAGAGCAAAAATACATTTTAAGCCAACATGCTTGAGCTTTACTTTTACTAAGGGATCTTCCAGTGATCAGTTTGGGTTTGTTTCCTTAAGTATTGCTTGATTTGACATACCAGAATAAAGAATTAAGCATGCATTTACCACACATCTGTACAGAATATATGGAAGAAATAGAATTCTTTTTACTTGGCTAAATCTGAAAAGTAAATGTAGTTGACATCTTGAGAGATTAATAAGAAATGTAAGTACTCAGTTTGCTAAAGTCCTTTCTTTACCATGATTTAATTCAGGTATGAATATGGTATTGAGCCTGTACCTATATTTTCCTGCTGTTTAATTTAACTTCTAACTTGGGCTCTACCATGTTTTGAAACATTTCCATATTGCAACCTTGAACAGCTAGGGACAGGTTGTAATATTCAATTAAACAGGTATTCTTAGATGAATGAAAGCCACTGTTTGTAAGAATACAGCATTTGATTGAAAACTTTGTTACTTGTCCAAATCTAAAACCTTTTGGTGAAGAAATACTGTTTTAAAATGTGTATTTTTGAGCAACAAATATCAGAGTAAAACATTGCTAGAAAAGTTTACTCAGATAACAGAGATTGCTATACAAGTGACATTCTGGGAATATTTATTTTGTGGTTTCTTCACGCACTCTCTCTCATATACACACATACTATCTCACACAGTAACACACACTTTATCTCTCATACAAACAGAATGAGTAATTTAAATTCCATACACATACATGCACACACACACACACACACACACACACACACACACACACACACACACACACACACACACACACACACACACTTTCTCTTGCATACAGAAGTGAACAGTTTAAATCACAAACACAAACATACACTTACCTTCTCTTTAAACCGAACAGCCAAATGCGTACACATGACCTTAACCCCTCTCTTAATTGAACTGCTAATGTAAGTTCCGCGTGCAACGGCAGAAGTTTTTTTTTTTTTTTTAAACCTGTTGAAGCCTCCCAGCCAATCTGAAGCTATAAAAGTGGGAGGGCGCTCTCCCTTCCCCTCTCCCTCTATTGTTTTGGCACCCTTCACTCAGAGACAGGGCACCGAGAAGATCACAAAATAAAAGTAAATTAATTAAAATAAATAAATAAATGAATGAATACATAAAAATGTGCCCTTTACAAGCCCTGCCTGTATGGTGCCTAGGTGGTCACCTAGTTCGCCTATGCCTAAGGCCGGCCATGATGGTAACAAAACTTTTATTTTCAAAAATAGGACCATACTATAATCAGGAGCTAATCTGACCATATACCTCACTAGTCCTGGGTTGTTGCCTAAACCTATAGCACTTCTTAATACAGACCTCTGTTACTGAAATCACTGTCATCTGTTTTGTTTCTAGACACTGGAAGAAAAGGCGTATTCCACTGGTTTCTTTATAGCAGACTGCTGTACTATTTAGTATAACAAAATGCCAGTTTGCTGCTGTATTAATGTGTTATTCAGACATTAATGTTCAGCCTCATTATTTGAGGTTGTACTTCTAATTTCTTGACAATTCAGGATAGCAATTTAAATGAAGTCACACAAAGATTTCACAGTTGTTACATCCCTTTGATATTCTTCATGACTTATTTCATATGCCATATTGATCTGGAAATCCATGACAGAACAAAAAAAAATGAATAAAACTCAGAAACTGTGCTAAATACTTTGAGTAAAATACCAGAGGCTAAGCTGATTGCTTTATAGTTTGTAGTGGTGAGGAAGAAACACACATTTTGCACTTGATAAAAATACATTGTCTTCATAAACACTGCCCAAAGAGCTATCAAACAACTGAAACTGTTGTTTTTTTTCTGAACTAAGATAAAATGTACTTGCTTTGTAGATTATATCTGTGGAAAAAGCAATATACAACATTTTACTCTTGATTAAAAATGTTTTTAAAATTACACTTCTTCGAAGAAATCACCAGAGCATTAGATAGTGACTACACAGTATATACAGCACATATATACCTCTCAAGTGTACAGATTCTCACAGAATGTCCAGATTTTTGCTTCATATTTTTGGTCTGTTTCTCATACAGTTGGGGTTTTCTGGCAAATCATTGGCAAAACATTCAGGGTTGAAGTCAGAAAAATAATGACATGCATTTGAGTTTCAGACTTCATACCATTCAGAAAATCCACTCTAATTCCTGTTATTCTATCAACTTTCTAAGTTTGTAAGAGCAATATTGAAAATATGTTCCTATTTTTGGGCCTTTGTCCCCCATTATTTATGGCTTTGTCCAGATGTCTTACTCCAAGAAGTTGAGATGTAGGAGCACAGCTACACCTAGCCAAGGTCTTTGACACTATTTTCCATGCAGACATCATTGACAAACTTGTAAATCTAAATATAAATCCTTCTCAAACTGGTTGTCTGACAAAACCTAATTGGTTAGAGATACAAGTGCTACTTCTGAAAGAAAAAAAAGTTTCCAGTGGTGTACCACAGGGCTCAGTGATTGGTCTGCTGCTGTTTAGCATGTATCTCTTAGACCTTCAGGCCAACATTCCTGGCCTTTGGTTACCTACGTTTGTAGATGACTCTAAATTAGGAACTGTCATTTGCTCTTCCACTGACTCAGCTTCTGTTGATTTAATTTCTCCAAGTCTTTTGGGTTTCCAATACTATGACCTGAATGGACCCCATTTCTAAGTCAGAGTATGTTTAAAGTTCATGAAGTTAGTATTGTTTCAGTCTTTGATGTTAGCAGTTCTCTTTGCAGCACCCTCAGTATGCCCAGAACTGACTCTTCCTGCAGTTCATACCAAGTTACATGTATTGATAGCATATCTAAATACAATTGTAAATTCTTTTTTATGAGACTCATTGCTTTTACTACTATTGAAACTGTCTGGGTATCCTTCTTTCACATTGGCCTTGTTTCTGCCTGCAAATCCTGATATTTTATGACTTTGTATATCTCTGTATGTAAGGTACCATAATCACTGGGTGTAATAATTTCAATGATCAGTGCTACTTTTGTCTTTTTTTCATGGACTACTATACCAGTTTTTTTCAAATCTATTTTTGAACTGCTGGAAATGGGTGATCCCATGTGATATAAATGTCATCATTTTCTATAATGCTTTGTGGCTCATGTTTCCTGTGCTTCTCAGCTACTTCAATATTATAATGTTTGCACAATTCCCAAAGCGGCAGTCTTGCCACATTATTATGCCTTTCAGTATACAGTCCTTCTACCATTAGTGTATCACATCCAGCAACTGTTTCCAAATCTGTTTTACAAAACCTGCATTTGCCTATTTCTCTGACATGTTCAATGGACTCTATAATCAACATATATATAGTTCACCATCCTGGGCCGCCAATATTAACTTTTCATTTCATGGTTTAAATTCACCTCTCTTTAACCATTCCTGCATCAAATCCTGATCAACATGAGGTTGTTCCAGGAGTTTTTTTGTACTTGCAACTATGTTTATGCCTTTTCCACATTATTTCCTTTTTCTTCTGATTTTTTACCTTATATTCTTTCTTTTGTTTTTTTGGCATCTTCAGTCGCTGCCTGATTTTTATCTACATCTGGTTGGATTTACATTCCAACTTGACACCAATATGCTTCTGCTAAATTAAGCAGGGAATTCATCTTTGATTTGTTCTCCTCATGTTTTAAAACTTTTACTATGTTTGGATCTTGTGAGGTTAGCAGGTATGTATGCAGCCCTATGATTGCAGATCTATAAGTGTAATAAGTTTTAAGGAGGCCCACACCTCCTTCTGAAAGGGGAGTATATTATCTTGGTATACATTGATTTTTATAAATCATTTGATAAGCATGAAGCATTTTTTTCCTCATTTTCCTCTCTAGCTGATCAAATACCCTTTGAGGCTAGTCAGTCACCCTAAAACTCTAAGTTAGAACAGGAAGAGCAAATTAGTTTATAGCTTGGACTTTGTTCCTAGATGCCAGGGCTGTTTTCAGCATTAATTTTAGTCTTATAAAATATTCCTTACAGAGTTTTATTTGCATTTGTTTGTGTTTTATTGTCGATTCTTCATCAATACCCAAATATTTATACACTCCCTCCTGCTTAAGTTCCTTTATATCACATTCCTGTCCCAGACTGGTATTTTATTGGTGCTGCAACTTCTGTGCTTTAAAGGCTGCTTTTGCACATTTATCAAGACCAAATGGCATTTTTATATCATCTGAGAAAGTTTTGACCACTTGCAGTTGTGATTTCAGTTCCTTATCTGATGAACTATACAGTTTTAAATCACCACAAAAAGAAGATGAGAAGTCTTTACACTGTTGTTTTCTGGTAGCCAAATTGTAACCGTGACCTAATCTGTTAAGTAGACAGCTAATGGGTTAAGGGCAAGACAGAAGAACAGCAGTGACACCAAATCACCCTGGAATATCCCCAATTAAATTTTTATATCTGGGATCATAATTAGTCTTTATCATTACTTACTTGCCAAGTGGTTTGCCACTGTTTCATGGTCACTGTAATATAATTGATTGATGTAGGGAGTAGGGTGTATTTTATACATTTGTAAGCACTCCTTTATCCATGAAAGTGGAATTATCTCAAATGCTTTTTAATAGTCTATCCATGCCATATTAGATTCTTCCTTTTTAACAATTCTCCATTATGAACTATTTATCAACAAATGATCCTTTGTTGCATATGACTTTCTTTTGTTCCCTTTGTTCTACTGTCATGATTGAGTTTACTTCTACATGACTATAAACTCTGTTGGCATCAATTCCAGTCTTATAGTTTATATGTTGTTGGAAGGAAAATTAGTGGTCTATAGCTTTTATGATATCTTGCAGGTTCAAGGAGGAGTATCATTTTTCCTGTTGTTAACCAGATTGATGTCTGTTTGGGCTGAGCAGATAAATATGTTCTTACTTTGGGCTAAATCTTCAGGTAAAGATGCTAATACTTTTAGCCTAAAGTTAGGTACTGCATCTGGGCTTGGGGTTTTCCAATTAGGAGATTTTCTTAATTTTGTTTCAATTTCTCTGGCCATAAGTTTCATCCCATTTCATGTCCTGTACATTTGATCTTCTTACTATTTCTTTTACTTCTTCTATCCATTCAGCATCTTTGTTATGTTCCCTAAGATTTTCATAGATATTTCTCCAAAATGTGTATATTTCTTCATTTGTTGATGGTGTTTCTATTCCATTTGCCTTGTTTCTCAATTCTCTGTAAAACTTTTTTCGGTCATCTCTGAACTGCTTATTTTGTACTTTTCCTTTATATTTATCTGCATATCTTCCAAGTTTTTCTGCCTGTGCTGATATCTTTAGTTTATTTGTAATAGTGCTTGATAGATCCTGGTCTGTTCTGATGCTTTGCATTGCTTTTATTATCCCCCGGATTTACTATTCCTCTATGCAGGACTAGCTTAATCCTGCATGGAGATGGCCGTTTAGGAGCAGGATGGCAGTGCGCCATGCATATTAATAAGGTGCGCTGCCTGAGCTTGCCATGCATATTAATGAGGCGCACTGCCTGAGCTCCTAATTTTACATGGAGCATGTAAGAGTGCAGGGGGCATGTCTGAGAAGAGAGTTCTCAGAATATACAGGCCCCCGCAATGAAGAACAGCAGAAAGGGCTAAGAAATGAGCGAGACCACAAATAGGTGTCTGCATATCCCCATCAACAGTCCCTCTTGTGTACAACAGCGAGTATACAGAAATAAAATGAACAAACCCTTTTTGTTTTTTTAAAAATCCGATTAATGCTAACCATAGGTGCACGGGTGTGCCCATCGCTTAGCTATGGTTAATGCAGCTTAAATGGCTAAAGAGGATAACAAGGAAGATATATGCAAATGAAGCAGCATAGCAATACTGTAATGGGCAGAGCATTCACCTTACGAGCAGGCATTCCCGGTTCGAGTCCCACTAAAGCACATTCCATGACAAAGCACATTATGGCTAATATTTATGTCGCATAACCCACTAAATAACATATATATGTCAGCTGGAGTACTGAAGTAAAAGCACATGTGAGGTGTCAGTATCATAATGAATAAAGCACTAGTAAGCAGATTTAAGTACCAATAAGCAGTAGTATGCATATTTAAGCATTAGTAAGCGGGTTTAAGCCCGTTTGCGCGGGGGTAAGAAATACGCATACAGGTTAAGCAATTTTGAAGCTAACGCTCTGTAAGCATATGTAACCACAGGTTAACATTGCTTACCTGCACGCAAACCCACCCAAACTCGCTTACAAATGCTCAAACGTGCCCTAATCACTCTGTATGCAACGGCCCTTGTTCTGCCCATCAACAAACTAAACAGCTTTGCAGGTTTTGAATCCAGGACCCTATACACTATAGTCACAGTAGTTAATCACCAAGCCATCACAGAAGTACAGAAGAATGAGGTATCGGCAAACAAGTCTTCACCATAGTAAAATCAAACTGAACCTGTGAAAGGAATCAGTATACAGACATATGTGCCTTAACCCACTACATAACATAAATATGTGAACTGGAGTACAGCAGTAAGCCCAGAAGTCAGGTGTAATTGAAGTAGAGTGTTGAAGTCCCCAATAAAACACAAGGACCCCATACAGTGTACGTACACATGAATCATGGATACCAGGCATACATATAAGGTGTAATGAATAATAAATCAATGCCAAAAAGGAAATATAATGCAAAGTCTAATGTAAGCAATGCTAAGCATTGCACAGGCCAGCTTAGGAGGTGTAAGCAATGTGTAGGCTAGCTCACTCAGTGTGCCCAGAGGTATACCCCTTTAAACAATGCCAACCCTAGGTAAGCAGATTTGCCCATAGCTTAGCCTTTTCAAAACCGGCCAATCATGGAAAAGTGTGGGAAATCAGCCCTACTTAAACCCAAGAGGCGGGAATACATCTCATAACTGGTTGTAGCTTCCCCTTGCAGGCACTATGTCAGGAAAGGGAGAAGGTGTGCACTTTCGGGCACAGCGCTGGTGCATCCAGGAGTCCAGAGTCATGGCAGGACTCCTTGTCAAAGACCATAATCAGAGACTGCTGCAGGGCCAGTACCAGGGCAACCAATATAAGGCGGGGGCCTGGGACTGTCTCGCCCATGACCTCACCAGTGCCACTGGCATACCCCGAACCAGTGAGGAGGTCAGACATCACTATGTTGACCTGAAGCGTCTTAAGGGGGACCTGTTGGACCAGTGGATGCAAGAGGCTAGAGTGGAAGGGGATGTCCCAGCTGTGTGTAAGTTTCACCCCACTATGTGTGTAATAATTGCCAGCTCATGTATATCATGGATAGATATGGCTAAATATTCCTCTTATATGCCCCACAGCTGCAATGGAGTGGGCCGCGAACCAGGAGGCCCACGTCAGTTGCCTGGCGAGGTTGCGACGTGAGGCAGGTCAGTAATACTCATGCATTTACTGTCATAGGAAATAAAACTAAAAGTATTATTAAATTAATTGCCTGTATAAAACCTGCATTGTTCAAGGCAAGTACTGCATACACCGGAAAATATGGCAGGAAGAGTCTCATATAGTTTGTATTTAAATAAAGCATAATAGTCTGACAATAAAGTTCTAACTGCTGGACTGCATGTGTATACTCTGGTATCATATGGTAATGTAGATTTGCCATCACGTAATAGTACTGTTGTATTAAGCACTGTTACCCACACTGTGGACCATAAATAGAATATGTAGGAATGCCTGTATATGACTGGTGTAATCCCCAGAGGCCATTTAGTACAACTGAGAGATACATAGACAGAAAACAGGGAAAAGGCACACAACAAAACCCGAATAGCACATACAACTGAGATGTGAACTGTTATATTTTTAGCTCACACAGCCATGGTTCAGATCCTGGCAGTGGGAGTAGTCTACATACAGAATCATACCCCACAACTATACTGATATGTCCAGAATGTCCAGTAAAGTGGCCCGTATCTGGTGCCTGTTAACCTGTCCCTCTGTGAAATCAGTGGGATGATCCCAGACATATAGGCAGCAAACAGGAAATACAACTAATTGACACACATCTATGCGAACAAAGCTGGCACACTAACAACTCCCCAAAACCATATGAGAGTAAGAAGCCACATATGTCCCATTTAGACCCCCATGTTGTCAAGCTGTGGCCAGAGTGTGTACAATAACAGAGTGAGATGTATGTGCATAATAGTATGTGTAATCTGGTACTGTGTGTAGCAACATTCAAGTAGTGTTAACAAACATACCTCTCAACCTGGAAACATCAAAAATCTCGACAAGGCCCATGAAAAATAGGTACAAATCTGTACACTGATTACCATCTAATTTGCATACATAATTATGTAACCCCAACCCACTCCAATGGAATTGTGGGATACCAACTTTCGAACGCAAATTGAAGAACAGACAACCAAAACATGGCACCAGAGTCCCCCTGCAGCCATTCCAGTGTCCTGTTACCTGGCTATTTTGCCCCATTTACCATAAACACTACTAATGTATGCATACTGCTTTACTTCTAAAATGATTTGAATTTTATTTTTACATTTTACAGCACAACAATGCAGAAACACTAAAAGACATCATCTGGTAAACAAAGCAATACTGTCTCACAATGAAAATAGGCTTGACATTAAACTTTGCCCTTGAAACTCACATTCATTGAAACAGCATTGAAACCCACACACACCACATCCAAAGAAAATGCATCTGGCCAGTGGTGGATAAAGATTACCTTTGGGCTGTTTTCAAATCATTGGCCCCTTGCACACAAAACAAGAACCGTACATGTGTTCTTTTCTTTATACACCTTCCTGACTTTAAATTATATTCCTTGTATAATACAACACACATGTTAGAGCGCATTATAAATTTATTGTTTGAACATTTTACCAGTAATCTGTACTTTAGGCAATGAAACAAAAGCACATGAACCAATAATGACAAACTGCCCAATTCAGAACTTTTCCATCATAAAAGTCTGCTTCCACACCCACACTATAAATAGAATGACAGTAGTGTAAGCCATAGGCATCTTGCACAGCGTCTTGCACTTATTTTCAATTTCATTTTTTGGGGGGAGGGGGACAAAAGGTCAAAAACCAGGGACACATTTTAAACATTGCTTGTATAATTTTGTAAAGTTGCTAGAATAAAATGCTGTGCTACCATCATGCATTTCACTGGCAGGGTTTGAACCCAGGACTCTATGCACTACATTCAGAACAACATAGAACACACCACTATCCCAAATCAGCAGCTGCCTGAAAAATAGGAAGACTGAAACTTAATAGCCATCATTTAGTGAATTCATTTCTCACTTCTCAACATAGCTCTTAACCTCAACACAAAAAACATGGACAAACAACAAAGCCAATAATGGGGGGATACAAATTCAGTTCTCACTTCTCACTCACCATATCTCTGAACTGTTAGCACAAAAACAATAATAGGGGAATACAAATTGTGTGCTCACTTCTTCTCATAGCTCTAAACTCAGCACAAAAAAAAATGTTCTTACTTCTCATCATAGCTCTCTGAACTCTTAGTACAAAAAAAAAAATCTGGACAAAGCTCAGAACATAACTTTCAACTGTTAGAGAAAAAAGCTCTCAACTCACCCAGAAATGGTGGTGGCTAGGGATAGTAGGCTCTTTTTACCCTGTCCTAAAGGTACAGGGTTTGAGCCTGAATACCACACGCACTCACCTACCTCACACTGTACTTCTGTGTAAGGTATACAGTATAATCAGTTATGGAAATTGATTAAAAACTAAGTTATAATGTAAAATTGCATACTTGTACTGGCTGCAATTTTTCTAGAGTCACAGATGGGTTTTTTCTGGGTATCACATTATGCAGTACACAGCTCTGCACATTAACTGTAAGTTGTGTGGATAACACAAAAAGAACAAATACTGTAGCTAGGATGAATGGGAAGAAATCACAGGTAACACTACATTAATTAAAAGAATCAATGGTACTGGATTCTATGTTATAATATAACACCAATAAAAGTAAAGTTTTATATATAGACAGACACAATATATAGTATGTTTATTTTGTAAGAACACCAGCTTTAGCCTATGGACTGGTAAAAACGATTGAGTATAAATTAAATACTAATTATATAATTCTAATACACATTGCAGAAATATGAAATCTAAAGCAAGATGAACCTGAGGAAATGTTAAAAGTAAAGAAACAGTACTTCAGTTTTATAATGTATATATTCTGGATCTGGTGTATAGCATAACAACTATAACAAATGACACTGCAGAAAATTTAAAAAGGATGTCAGAATATTCTGTCAGATTACATGAGCCAATCTCTGATTACTCTCATGAAAAATGCTCAGGGTAGACCTGTTAGTAATATATAAGCCCAGAAAGGCTGAAAACCAAAGAGTGTGTAAAGGTTTGACAACAGTAACCCCATTTAATATTAAAGGAAAAAGAAGTAGAATGGCTACTACCATCAGTAAATTTCAGGAGACAAAAAAATAAACAAATGAAAGGTGCTTACATCTGAAAATAGCTGATGATTTCAAAACCAAGACAGGATGGTGAACTTCATGAGTGACTGATGCTATGAGTTTAGGCTTATTCTGCCTAAGGCTCTATAAACAGATATGTATTAATATAAGTACCTCAACCCAAAACATAGTGACAGAACACCTTGATGAGGTTTCAAAACTTTCTAGTGAGACTGTGTACACACACACACACACACACACACACACACACACACACACACACACACACACACACACACACACACACACACACACACACACACACACACACACACACACACACACACCCTGTTCCTTACCTGCCTGAATCCAAACACACACCCTGTTCCTTACCTGCCTGAATCCAAACACACACCCTGTTCCTTACCTGCTTGAATCCAAACAAACTCCCTGTTCCTTACCTGCCTGAATCCAAGCTCTTCAGCCCACCAGCTTAGCTTGCTGCCATTAATCCCCTCAGCTTCCTTGCCGCCATTACTCTCCATTAATCCCCTCAGCTTCCTTGCCGCCATTAATCCCGTTCCCGGCCAGCGAACTTTGCTGCCATTACTCCTCCATTAATCCCCTCAGCTTCCTTGCTGCCCCGGCCGACGAACTTTGCTGCCATTACTCCTGGTGAACTGCTCTTCTTCTGTTCGTTGTCGGCCCGTTAATCCCGGCTCTAACTGCTCAGCCAGCCAGAAATGTTCTTTGCCGCCATTAATCCCAGCTCTCTAACTGCTCGAATTCCTGCCATTTCAGCCAGCCAGAAATTATGATGTGAGCTCCTTGAGCTCAATTCCGACTGGCTGGTAGCCTGGTGGAGCTGACGTCATTGCGCACGTGATGACATCAGCTCCGACAGCGCGAAAATTTCAAAAATGCAAAGAAAAATCGGAAATGAAGGGGTGCCACTCGGGAATCGTGGCACCCCTTCATTTGGACCCCAAAACTCGGTAAAAACTGAGTAATTTGGAACGGTTGGGAGGTCTGCTAACAAACAGTTCTCCCACAGGTCTGTCGGATACCAACACTGTGCTCAGAAATACAAGAATATTACCCTGTACTGGTACTGTTTACATTGGTATTGTATGGCATTGTGACTGATGCAGTTGCTCTGAATAATGAGGTAGCAGTCATCACTGTTGCCCACACTGTCCTACAAAATTTAACTGTCTAGGATATCTGTATAAGAGTGTTGTAATGCAAGGTCAGAATGCCAAAGCACAGGAGAATTATAAGACAGAAAGCAGAGAGGAGATATACAGCAATATCTATTTAGCACACACAACTCTGATGGACAGTCTTTAAGTTGTAGCAGATACAGCCATGGTCTGAATCCTGGGAGTGGAAGTAGGCTGCATACAGAATCATAAACTAAGAAAAAAGCTTAACAGCAAAACCAAAGAAAATCCAACAGAACTCCAGCCAACGAAAACTCAACTCAGCCAAATTTTATTAAGCGCTTTTCGTCATTCAAAGTAGAGTGACTTCTTCAGATAAAACATACATCACAAACATTAGCCTTTTATACAAATTCATCCCCTTCCAACCAATTAGCTCACCAGCTTAATCAGTTAAATAATTACTGCATTAAAGGGATACTTGAATGTATAATATAGCCCTAACTCACAGCTTCATTTTAAAAGAATGATTTAAAAATATGTATATATTTCCACTATCACAAATATATAACTATAATTTATAAAAGTATATATCTCTAATTTGTAAAAACAGAAACTAGAATTTAAAATAAATCACCATATATAAGCAACCATAACTATTTCCATAAGAGATTACTTCAAAAAGACACAGCTATCCACTTTCATCTATTTAGACTCCTAAACTTCAAGAGACATGAAATATTGCATTGTTCATTTAATCCTGGCTCTATAAAAGCATTGGTTCTGAATTGCCAGGATAATTCACGCTCTTCTAAGAGTAGATTGAAAGGGCCTCTTCTGCTATCAGGTTGCACTTGATCTAATCCCACAAATTTAAAGATATGGTTTGGGAAGGATGAGATGTGTTTAGCCAGAGCATTTTCAGTTTTCATTTTAGAGATAGCATTAGTGTGTTCATAGATTCTATCTCAAAACCTCCTTTCCGTCTTCCCTATATAAAAACTTGTGCAATTAGAACACAATGCTCTGTACACCACCAGTTTGGAATTACAATTTAATTTGTGGTTAAGTACATATGTCCTATTGTTTATTATGTGCTTGCTGCCTATCTTGATATATTTACAATAATTGCAGCTTCCGCAGCCGAAAGTCCCATTTTCCTTCCCTTTGTCTGTCGTAGGTCTACTTTCTAATAGTGACTTGAGGTTTTTGCCTCTCCTAAAGGTCACTTCAGGGACTGTACCAAAAATTATGGAACATTTTCTATCATATAAAAGTGTAGTCCAATTTTTGTACAGGATATTTCTTATAATGTTACTTTCTAGACTGAAAGTCATAATATATCTGGTACCTGAATCTTTTATACTGGTAGATGTGTCTTCTTTATTAAAATTACTCTCATTATTCTCCACCAAGCTAGAACCTATACTAGTGTTCATCCCTCTAAATGTTTGTATAGTTGTAGTTTCTTCTATACTACTACCAGGACTCCTTTCCCTCAGGAGGGGTAGGATGACACCATTCTCTCTCTTTATACTCACTTCCTCAAGTATATTTTTAAGGAATATCTTAGGGTATCCTCTATGAGTGAACATTTCTTCAAGTAATTTACATTCATGGATGAAATCATCATCTCGTTTAACCATACGAGCTGCTCTGATTGCCTGACCCTTTACAATCGCTTTTTTCTGTGTATAAGGATGTAAACTCGTATAATGCAAGAAAGAGTTGCAATATGTCTCTTTCCTGTGTATCTTAGCATAAAATTGTCTATTTTCCTTATCCTTGACGAGAGTGATGTCTAAGTAATTAATATTATTCTCCTGGAAGTCAAACGTAAATTTGAGAAAGCTAGTAGTACTATTCAGATACTTTACCAAGTCAGTCCCTATATCCCTGTTTCCATGGAGACAAATAAAAATGTCATCCAGGAAGCATGTATAATATACTATGTTAGATGTAAATTGTTCCATGTTCGAGAGGGAACTGCCCTCCCAGTATGCCATTACTGTGTTTGCAAAGCTAGCACCTACTGGTGACCCCATAGCCACTCCACATTTCTGCAAGTATAGCTCATTGTTAAACAAGAAGTAGTTGTTAGTTAAAATTATGTCTAGTAGAGATGTTACTAGATAAACTTCACTACTACGAGCTCCGTTCTTAACCAAATAAATGTTTACCCATTCCAGTCCTACATCATGTGGGATTGAAGTATATAAATCTACCACATCTATCGTAAGGAAATTATAGTCTTCATTATATTCTAGCCCATTCATTTTACTTAAGAAGGCCCACAAGTCTTTACAAATTTGTGTTTCTTTCACCAAGTATTTTTTTTAAAATGTTGTCAACTAATTTTGCACTTGCATATGTGATGGAATTCCTTCCATCAATAAGTGGTCTAAAAGGGGGATTTAACAAATTTTTGTGTATTTTAGGTGTAGCGAAGAAGGCAGGTATTTTTGGCCATTCAGTTTTTATGTAGTTGTACATATCTATGTCAATATAGCCTTCAATGAAAAGGTCACTGAAGTAACCTTTAATTTGTTTGTACACTGTATTAACTTCGTTGATACTCACTTTTTGGTAGGCATCTTTATCTAGCATAGTGGAGACCCTCTTAGTATAATCACAATAATCAAACAGAGTGAGCCCCCCTCCCTTATCAGGTTTAATCGCCCTCACATTTAATGTCTTAAACAATTTGAGAAAGGCTTTTTCATCTGGAGTGATATTAGATGATCTGCTAGTTTTGTTCGAAAATAAGTTATCCTTATTAGCTAAATTTCTAAAATCTAACTCCATAATAGCTTCAAATAGTTGGAGGGCTGGATGTAAAGGGGGATTATAGTCACTAGAGATGTAATAAGCAGAACTAGTGTGTTCAGAATTACCTAATAATAATTTTAAATTAAGTTTCCTGACAAATAGTTTCAAGTCTTTGATGCTCTCTACCAAGTCCATGTGTTGGTTAGGTATAAAAGTATAGCCCTTGGACAGTAATTCAACAAAGCAAGGGTCTATTTCTAGACTAGAAAAAATGTAGATAGTAAAGTCTCCACCTCTGTTGGTGATGATTTCTGGTACTTCAGTCCTGTTGACTACCTCCTTGGTTTGTTCAGGGGGCGCTTGTTGTTTTTTTGGAAACCTTGATCGAAATTATTAGAATTCTTCTTAGGAATGGCCCCTTGGTATGTATAGTCAACATTGTCCAGTGAGCTATTGTAATTATCATCAGGTCTCTCTCTATTCCTTCTAAGATGATTTGCCCATGTATTTCGATTAAGTTCTTGATAGTTTCTTTGATTTTGATTAGGGAAAGTCTTTCCATTAGTAGTAGTCGCTTCATCACCATCTATTTCAGCCCAAGTCTCACTTTCCATTATGGAGACAGCATGGTTAGTTAGACTAGTTTGAGACAGTGGTGGATTTGGATAAGCTGCACCATTCGCATATGCCAGACGATCCCTAGTCATTTTTTTGCTTTTATTTAGTTTCAACCTTTCTAATAATTGGTCAATTGTGGTGAATGACTTATCATACTCATACTTGTAACGAGAAAAATCAGGATTTACAAGTATTTCTGTATTCAGTTGTTTAACTTCATTAGATAAGTCAATTACTTGGAGACCGTAATGTTTGACCATTAACTTGAGCAAGGCAATTCCTTGCATATCAAAAAATGTCAAGAGTTCTTTATGGAAAAGGGAATTTGCTACCAGTCCTGTAGGATAGACATGGTAGCGCAACCCCTTCGGCACTAAATTCTCTTTTATACACTCGTTTAGGTAGTTTATCTCAAGTTGTAGCTTCTTTATTTTCACTAATTTATTATCCAGAAGTTTTAGTTTGTTAGTTAGACTTGGTACACTAACCTGCGTCTCATTGGCGTCATCTGCCGAAAGTCCCGTACCATTCGGATGTTTGAGTGTTAGTTTGCTGGTATCAGCTAACCAATTTTCGAAACCGGGAGTTTCTATAAGCTCTCCGACGCCTTCTCCTTCTGTCATAGTAAGGATTCTACCTCCTGAGCAGTTGTAACCAAGCAGAGAATTTGGGTTAGAATTAGTTCCATTACTCGCCTGGTTGACGTTGTAAAATCCTTCCCTTCCTGCGGAAGTTCCATGCGGACGTTGGGCTGGTGTGATGTCCGTATCCGAATTGTTGCTACCCGCTGGATAGGCTGTAGTAGAAGCAATGCTAGATTCAAATCTAGCCGCCAGATTGTCCACACGCTGTGATAGGGCTAAAATAAGTGCGGTTAGATTACCGTCACTGTTAGAACTTGGTACTTGATCTAAAAGTAGCGGGCTGTTGTTATTGTCCATAATATCCATAGTTCCAGTACTGGGAGAGTTGGAGGAGTTTTCCGATGCCATAGGAGCCACAAAAGACCACAAATTAAGAAAAAAGCTTAACAGCAAAACCAAAGAAAATCCAACAGAACTCCAGCCAACGAAAACTCAACTCAGCCAAATTTTATTAAGCGCTTTTCGTCATTCAAAGTAGAGTGACTTCTTCAGATAAAACATACATCACAAACATTAGCCTTTTATACAAATTCATCCCCTTCCAACCAATTAGTTCACCAGCTTAATCAGTTAAATAATTACTGCATTAAAGGGATACTTGAATGTACAATATAGCCCTAACTCACAGCTTCATTTTAAAAGAATGATTTAAAAATATGTATATATTTCCACTATCACAAATATATAACTATAATTTATAAAAGTATATATCTCTAATTTGCAAAAACAGAAACTAGAATCTAAAATAAATCACCATATATAAGCAAGTTTAGGCTTATTCTGCCTAAGGTTCTATAAACAGATATGTATTAATATAAGTACCTCAACCCAAAACATAGTGACAGAACACCTTGATGAGGTTTCAAAACTTTCTAGTGAGACTGTGTACACACACACACACACACACACACACACACACACACACACACACACACACACACACACACACACACACACCCTGTTCCTTACCTGCCTGAATACAAACACACACCCTGTTCCTTACCTGCCTGAATCCAAACACACACCCTGTTCCTTACCTGCCTGAATCCAAACACACACCCTGTTCCTTACCTGCCTGAATCCAAACACACACCCTGTTCCTTACCTGCTTGAATCCAAACACACTCTCTGTTCCTTACCTGCCTGAATCCAAGCTCTTCAGCCCACCAGCTTAGCTTGCTGCCATTAATCCCCTCAGCTTCCTTGCCGCCATTACTCTCCATTAATCCCCTCAGCTTCCTTGCCGCCATTAATCCCGTTCCCGGCCGGTGAACTTTGCTGCCATTACTCCTCCATTAATCCCCTCAGCTTCCTTGCTGTCCCGGCCGGCGAACTTTGCTGCCATTACTCCTGGTGAACTGCTCTTCTTCTGTTCGTCGTTGGCCCGTTAATCCCGGCTCTAACTGCTCAGCCAGCCGGAAATGTTCCTTGCCGCCATTAATCCCAGCTCTCTAACTGCTCGAATTCCTGCCATTTCAGCCAGCCAGAAATTATGATGTGAGCTCCTTGAGCTCAATTCCGACTGGCTGGTAGCCTGGTGGAGCTGACGTCATTGCGCACGTGATGACGTCAGCTCCGACAGCGCGAAAATTTCAAAAATGCAAAGAAAAATCAGAAATGAAGGGGTGCCACTCGGGAATCGTGGCACCCCTTCATTTGGACCCCAAAACTCAGTAAAAACCGAGTAATTCGGAATGGTTGGGAGGTCTGCTAACAAACAGTTCTCCCACAGGTCTGTCGGATACCAACACTGTGCCCAGAAATACAAGAATATTACCCTGTACTGGTACTGTTTACATTGGTATTGTATGGCATTGTGACTGATGCAGTTGCTCTGAATAATGAGGTAGCAGTCATCACTGTTGCCCACACTGTCCTACAAAATTTAACTGTCTAGGATATCTGTATAAGAGTGTTGTAATGCAAGGTCAGAATGCCAAAGCACAGGAGAATTATACGACAGAAAGCAGAGAGGATATATACAGCAATATCTATTTAGCACACACAACTCTGATGGACAGTCTTTAAGTTGTAGCAGATACAGCCATGGTCTGAATCCTGGGAGTGGAAGTAGGCTGCATACAGAATCATACTCTACAGCTGTGCAGATAAGACCACGATGTCCAGTATATGGGCCCATATCTGCTGTCTATCTCCCTGGGAAGTTTGTGGAATGATCCCAGATAGCCATCAGGGAATACAAGTGATTGTCAAACATCTATGAGAACAAACATGTCACTGTAGCAACTCCTGAAACTATAAGGAGAGTAGTAAGCCAAGTATGTCCTATCTACACCCCCATGTTGTCAAGCTGTGACCAGAGTGTGTACAGTAACAGAGCGAGATGTATGTGCATAATACTAATGTGTAATCTGGAACTTTGTGTGGCAACAATCAGGTAGTCTTAACAATCATTGCTCCCACGGGTACGTCGAATACAAACACTGTGCCAAGAAATAAAACCCTTCATACCCTGTACTGGTACTGTTTACTCTGGTATTGTAGGGAATAGTGAGTGTTGCAGTTTATCTGAATAATAAAGTATCACTGATCACCGTCACCCACACTGTGCTATATAATATAACTGTGTAGGAAAGCATGTATATGTGTGTGTTAAGTCAGTAAAGGTTAAAGAGGGCAATAGTCTAGATATGTCCCGGTACACCTGAATGTGGTCAATACATGGCCAGAGTCTGTGCAGAAAGAGTTGGATAGCTATGTGCACAACATCAACCTGGAATCTGGGAGTATGTGTAGAAGCAGTTAGTTAGTGTTAACAAATGTTTCCTCCACAGGTATAGGTAAGGGGTGTATACTGCAGGTAAAACCAATAAATGTATAATGATGACAGCCATATCACTGTCCAAACTAAGGCTATAGGGTAGTGCAGTAATACTTGTAAGGTACAGATAACAACACTGACTAGGAAAGTAATGTGGACTACAGAAATATACTAGTTGTTATTTGACAGCCCCCCCCCCCCCAACCATATCTCCAACATTAAACTACATACGCACCCCAACCGGTATGTAATGTCTCCAATGTTCTGATTATGCCATATTGGTTAATAAATATTTATATTTGTTTCCATGCATGTGCTATATTGAATTATGTCAGTATTGGTGGCATGGTCCCATCAATGTACCTGCATGCTGTTGTTATTACCACTGTGGTCCCATATATGCATGTGTTCTATTTGCTATGCAGCCATTTCATATCTGGTGTCTGGGTTAATGGGAATACCTATGCATGCTGTTATACCTAACCCTGGAATGTGTTGACTGTTACTAACCTACATATGATGATAAAATCTAAACACTGTAGCACATTTTGGGAGGCTGGTTCCAGCAGACCCACCTATCCCACCTCAGCTGGCTGTGGCACTGGGCACCAGCATGTCTGGGGCCCAACCTGGGACCTCCTCGTCCGTTGGTCCTGCACCACCTTTGGGTGGAACCTCCTCAGGGGATGGGGCTCACCCCCCCGAGAGCCAGCACGGACAGGTACCTGTTACCCATCGCCAAGTCCAAGTCGTGGTGTGTAGAGAGCTCAATTAGCAGCTTGGTGACCTTCTACACCAGCTTGAGGGGCGCATGTCATATCTAGAGCATCAGTCTGGCTCTGTGATTCAACCCCCAGCACAGCCACCATTGGGGCTATAAAGGTGCAGTGGTGACTGCCCATGGGTAGGGACCTCAGTCCCACTGTTTCTACTAGGGGGCTCATGGGCTTCCGATTTCCCAACACCCCTCCCCATCAAGGTGTTTACCCCCCACATACGTCATATACCACCCCTGTATGTGTCTTGTTTCTTTTGTCTGTTAACCTACCAAACCTACCTCACCACATATACCCACTACCCCCCAACATCCCACTCTCACCTTAAAAAACAAAGGGCAGTCTGTTCCCAAAAAAAAAAAAAAAAAAAAATCACTCCTCATACGTAGCTGTCCATTTTGCACACCTGTCCACTGGACACGTAATCAGGTCTAATTGGCATCACAACATATAATTGTTGTCCTCACCCCTCTCTCAGGGGTTTGAGTGTCCAAATCTACCTCCAAATTCAGTATATGCACAGCTGTTGCTATAGAAGAAATGGGCAGCTATGGACTTTCCCCACACCCTTACTGCACATCCCTAGTTATTTTCCCTACTGTCTTTCCCTCTTTGTGCCCTTTTTTCACCACTTTCCTATCAACCCTTATTTCTTTTCTTTTAAAGAAATTAGCACAGGAGTAAGCAGGAGTAAGCACTTTTAAGCAGCAGTAAGTGGGATTAATCCTGTTTGTGTGGGGGTAAGCAGTGACTACACAGGTTAAGCAATTTAGAAGCTAACTGCCTATAAGAAACTGTAACCGGAAGTTAGCAGTGCTTACATCCATGCAAACCCACTTACAACTGCTTAAAAGTGCCTTAATCACTCTGTATCCAACGGGCCTTGTTCGTCAGTTTTCCATACCCTGATGTTTTTTACAAACATATATCATCCCATTTTTCACCACTTTCCTATCAACCCTTATTTCTTTTCTTTTAAAGAAATTAGCACAGGAGTAAGCAGGAGTAAGCACTTTTAAGCAGCAGTAAGTGGGATTAATCCTGTTTGTGTGAGGGTAAGCAGTGACTACACAGGTTAAGCAATTTAGAAGCTAACTGCCTATAAGAAACTGTAACCGGAAGTTAGCAGTGCTTACATCCATGCAAACCCACTTACAACTGCTTAAAAGTGCCTTAATCACTCTGTATCCAACGGGCCTTGTTCTGTCCAGCAACAAAATAAGCAGTCTCTGCAAGGATCGAACCCAGGACCCTGCACACCATAGCCAAAGTGACTTACCACTAAGTCATGTCAGTTTTCCATAACCCTGATGTTTTCACAAACATATCATCCAGCCCAGTCATTCAACAGTACAGGGAATGTAATCTAACATGTAGATGTATGTGTGTGCTGTTGTTGTTGTGTCTTTCAGCTTTTCCCGGTTAGGGGTCGCCACAGCGGAACTCCGGTCCGCTAATGATTGGCAGTAGATTTTTACATACTGAGTTGCCAGCTCTGATGCACAACCTTCAACGAAGGTACGCCCATTCACGCATGTCTCCACAGAGAAGACGCTCTAGCTGAGTATCGAACAGGACAATGTCTTACTGTGAGGCGACAACGTTACCGCACCACCACCACCGCAGTTTATATATATTAATATCTACACAGATGCAACATATCTATATATGTCGATATAGATATATATATATATATATATAT
The DNA here is from genome assembly GCF_019279795.1 of Protopterus annectens. Classification (NCBI taxonomy): domain Eukaryota; kingdom Metazoa; phylum Chordata; order Ceratodontiformes; family Protopteridae; genus Protopterus; species Protopterus annectens. Next base: position 487,288,564 of record NC_056735.1, read on the forward strand.
ATATATATATATATATATATATATATATAAACATATATACATACAAATGCATACATCTATAGATATATATGTCTACATCTATGTCTAAATATATACAACAAGTTATATATATGTAAGCAGATATATATATATATATATATATATATATATATATATATATATATATACATTTATATATATATATGTAGGTATATATGGACATAGTTATATATATGTAAGCAGATATATATATCTATATAGGTATATACAGACATACATCTGTAGATAACAATGGGAACATAACAAAAACATATATGTCCACATGCAACGTTAATGGGGTTGAGAGGCCCCGAACAACATACGTCTTGCACGAATAGGTATACCCCCCACAGCCAAACACGTCCACCTGCAATACACTACCAAGTGTTGCAGATCCCATAACCAGGACCTGACACAACATGGGCACAAGATGTTAATAGTACTCCATCCCACCTGTATGAAGTCAGGCTGGTATCGGTAACATATCATGCAGTACAGTCTGACTCCCATAGGTAATGTACAATGTGGAAGCTATCAGCATCCCTAGGATACATATACACAGACACATACATGCAGATACAGATATTTATAAATATATATATATATATATATATATATATATATATATATATATATATATATATATATATATATATATATATACACATATATATAGATATATATGTGACTACACATACACATGCAGAGATATGTATAGTAAGATACATATGTAGAAGGTGCACACAATATGGAACAGCCACTATGCCTACAGTTAACACCTTAACAACTGAACACTGTAGGAGCCACCCATACAAATGACAATTGTTGCCTGCAACAGATACCCACAGAGAGGTCATAGGATATAACACCACACACAGTGTTTGCATAAATGGGAAACCTATATTTGTGTACTACTACAGTTGTATATGCCATGTCATATAGCTGTTTAGGCACTGACATCCATATAAACAGAGTAATGCAATTGTGAAACAGTTATACTAATACAGTAGTCTGGAAAGGTTTACAAATGTTGCTGTCCAGACCGAGCCCTTCAAATAGTACAATAGTAAAGACAGACTGGGCCACAGGATGCCAAACAATCAACAGTAAGTAATGCAAATGTATAGTGCAAAGCTTGGTATGCAGGGGGAGGACAGAGGCTGGAACACAGGTCCATATGTGGAAAACTATTGTCCTACACTAAGCAAGTCACTGGTGTTACGGGATAGTCTGCAACATGCCCTTAGTCGGGGATTTGAGGTTAGAAACATAAATGTATGTAGCCATGTACTGATAGCACTCAACACACACGCTGCCAGTGAAATATCTGACACAAGACTTGTGTGGTGGACAGACAAAACATAATAGGCACACCTCTGGCCATCAAGAGGATAGGTCCACAGTTGAGAGCTATGCAGGCAAACTGCATTCCAAGGTAAGCTAGTATGTACACATAAACCCTGTAACACCAGTACTATACAAAGCATAACCAACTCTACTCACACTCTGTCTGTAGTTCTGGAACCTCCTACAAATATGTAGCTGGCCTGAGTGTGCAGGTTCCCCTGTAAGAGGTCTCACTACCTGCTGTCTGTAACACTGATGCCCCCACACAGGAAGGATGTCCATCACACAGGAAAGGTAAAGGGACCATGCCCACATGATGTAGGGATTTATAGTAGGTGGTTGCTATGACAGTGGTAATTGGAAGTACTACACAGCAAGCTGCATGCAGTTAGCAAGTGGAGGACACCAATTAGTGCAGAGGCCATCACCTGACCATGTGCATCATCTACTAAAGCCATTCTGCAATCTATTGAAAGTAACTCAATTCATTTACTGCAGAAAGATGGAGAGAGAGAGAGAGAGAGAGAGAGAGAGAGGGAGAAAAAAAAAGAGAAAAAAAAAAAGCCTACAGCAAAGTGAAAGCCAAAGGAAGAACAAACTAGTCAAACATCCAGCAAACCATCCAGAACTGACATCATTCCCAAAACAGGTATGTGAAGTATATATGCATGTAATTGAATGTAGTACCTGGTCCATAATAATAGGATAGATGATGTAGAATGATTTATATGTGCCATCAGGTGTTGTTGTAATGATGTTCAACTGAACAACTGCTATGGACAATAGTGTCTGTCCCTGTGGGTAGTGGGCCATAGCTGTCAACTGTGCAGATCAGCACTGACTGACATGATGTAAGCCATCATAGTGTGTGTTGTGTAATGGGAAATATGTATATTACGTGGCCAATAACTGGTGGTGGAAGTAATGCCATTATGATGGACACATGGGACCCACAGCCCACCACTTGCAGGATACTCAGGTTAATATGTAATTTAGCATGCAGGAATGCCATAGGTGTGTAATAGGGTTACCTGCAATCAGGTCCTACATATACCCCTTAATGTCAGGCTGTGTCCATATGTGGCACCTGTCTGTGTTATAGCAAGGTAGAACAGTGCAGCTGTGCAGGAACGTGTTGTGAGATTGTGGACCTGATGTCTGAATGTACCCCACACATAGGTATGCATATGTGTACATATGTCACATATATAATATATAAAGATATATATATATATATATATATATATATATATATATATATATACATATATATATATATATCGATATATATATATATATATATATATATATATATATATATATATCAGTATGTATGTTCAGAAATATACAGATACCCATGTGTAGACATATATATGAGCACATATATACATCACATATATCTACACATATGTAGATATATACCTATATGCACATGTCTACATATATACAAACAGACACACAAACATATATGTATGTAAAGGCATGTTCCCTATATTACTACCACAGTGATGCATGCTATATGCAAGGCATCAGCACACATAGCAAAACACACAGATATCTACAGCTGGGAGTGTGTGCAACATGGACTGGTATGTCACATGTTACTCCCTTGTTGGGACCACATTGCCCTATCTGTGAAGTATGCAATGGGAATATGGGGAAGTATGGCAGGTATAGTTGTGGAGGTGGTCAGGGTTGGTAGATATAGAGGTCAGTCTACAGGGGTGGTATGTGACACATGTGGTGGGTAAATGCCCTGGATGGTGTGTGTGGTCTGTGATGTGGACACCCCATGGGCCCCAATATGGGCACAATGGGAACAAGCCTCCCACCCACTGCTACTCACAACAGCAGTCCACGTCCTGAAGTTGCCTGGCCTGGAGGCTGAGCAGAAGAAGCATGTCAGCCCTGTGAATGTGTACTGGGTGCCTCAGAGTGATGTAGCACATCCCACATGTGTCTGTGGAGCCTGGTATGGAACAGACTCTACACCTGACCTCAGTGGAGAGGAATATGTCTGTGTGTGCCCCCAGGGGGGACAACATCCCCTGGGTTGGTTCCACCTGATGGTATTGCTGGAAAAGTACATGAGGAGGTCCCAGGTTGGGACACACATGTGATGTGGCCAGGTATCATGGACAGATGGGTTTGGATAGGTGGTTCTGCTGGCCAATAGTACATATGCATGCTATTGTGTCACTGCTATAGAACATATGTTGGTAGTAATAGTCTGCACAATCCGGGAACATGTCCAACAGCATGTATAGATCTCCCCAATAACACAGAATGTCAGATGTGCAGCTATCCCAAAGCAGCCATACCACAGGCATATATGGAACTATAGTGGCCCTGACAATGGCATGCAGGTGAATAGTCTGTAACAGGCCATAAATGACAGTGTCCATACAGGGAGCATGGCTACAATCACATAGCAGGAAGTGTGGTACAATACAATATCTGTCCCACTGGTAGGTAAACTGTAGCCATACCTAATGAGTTGTGTGTACAGTTTGTTGAAGCTGATATGGTGGGGGGGTGACAGAGATGTGTATTATGAACTGTGGTAACCTTGCTGTATGAGTTGCTTAGACCTGTTTTCATCTTTATGCCTTTCAGCCAAGATGTCACATGCATGCTTGTTGACCTATTCAACAGCTGAGAATGATGTGCTTATATCACACCTGATCCAGCACTATCCAGTGCTGTTTGGCAGGGCTGCCCATGAACAGCAGGAGCGGACTGCCCTGAGGAATGACCTAGTCCACAGGGTTAGTGATGTCGGACTGCACAACCGCAGTTATGAGCAGGTCCGGCATCAATGTACTGACCTGCTTCACAATGCCCGTCTGCATGCTGCTGCAGTCCAGGGGATCACCTTGCCACCGGGGGGCCATGCCATCCATCCCCCCTGACATGTGTATAGGAGCTCCTGGCCAGCCTCATGGCACCTGCCCGTCTGGCCAGACACCAACCGCTGGACACCTTTGTGGAGGTGGGTGGCACCCACACACCAGCTGAGCAGCATTCAGGTAAGAACACAGGGCACATCTATAGACCATTGTTGTGTATGCAGCCACATTGGTACAGGTAGATCATGCATATCTGACATGGCATAGATATATTGTGTTGCTGCATTTTAGTGATAAACAGATGTCCAGATGTGATAGTATTGTGGAAATTTACCCTTGATGTATTGTAATACTGTACCCACCGTGTAGCACTGCCACAGGTGTGGCCACTAACATTGCATCTCTCACCCTCTTATGTAGGTCCCTAAGGGATACCACCAAGGCAGCAGCCTGTAACTGGTGAGTATGGTTTATGTAGATGCTTGCCAACACACTGGGCATGTAATGGCGATGGCATATTCCATGCACACATCTACCACACCTACCCTGAATGCATGCTGTACATGTGCATGTATTGTTGCTGTCAAATGCACGGCATCACAGGGGTGACCATGATGGGGTATTGGAAGGGTATGTCAGACACCTGCATGATAACTAACATCCTGTCATTGCGGATGTGTCTACAGGGAGTAACATAATGGTGGGAAACATGGCCTACAGTAGGAACATGTTCAGAACAACACCCATATACAGTGCAACACCAGTGTATATGCTTGTAGGACAATGGCAACTGCTGCAGAGATTCACTGTGGCATAAGGCATTACAGTAGTCCACATTATCAGGTGGGTCTAGGCTGTAACATGTGGTGTTCAATGTATGGGACACTGCAAAGTGACACATGTGTAGGGTTTACTTGTCATGCCATCTGCATAAAGGCTGAAGGGGGGGGTCTCAGCATGACACACCAGTGCACTGCAGCAGGGATCCAATGGCTCTATCTGCACATAGTCAGGTTCAGGACCTGTGGCAGGCATAACCCTACCCCCACAGCAATAGTGATGGCAGTGTGTGTGAACACCATGGGATGTGCACATGAGTAGACTTTGCAATCATGCAGAATAGGGGGACATGTGTAGGGCAGACTGAACATACACTGGCAAATGCAGATGGCCCACACTGGTATACCCCTGCCAGGAGTAGTGACTGCTGTAGTACACACAACAAGAGGTGCAATAATCCATCATGATAAGGGTGTGCACACATATGCCCACACAGTGTTTATGCATTGTGGTCAGCAGCCGCACACCTAACACAGTCTGTAGACACTGCATGTGAAAGTACAGGACATATGTCACATGTCAGGCTTGTGTACTTATAAGATATGCGGTGATGTGGCCCCATGGCAGATCAAAGATGGGTGCGTCAAATCAGTAAAGGTGTGTACACCTCCCACAGCCATGGTATGCTCTGATGGTTGTCAGTGTAAGAGTACTGGATTGGTCATACATGGTCCGCTGATGTTGAGAGCTGTAAATCAGGCATCAGGCATTCACCAGTGACAACTGTCCACATATCATCCCAGGTATGTGTTGCTGAAAAACATAGGGGATGTGATCACTAAAGCTGACATAACTGACACAGTACTACACATTCAGCAATAGGTTGGGCACCTGTGAGGTGTGGTGCACAATACATGGCAGGCTGCAGAGCAGGTGCACAGTAATACTGTGTACATGGGTGCAGTGGTATCCAGGGGAAGGGGCATCACCTAGTGACACAGCACATGAATCACACATATGTATTCTGTTGCTAGCCCTTTACTTGTGTATGTTGGACAGCTGTGGACCGTACATGGTAGAGTGGACAGTTCAGTGTCTCCAGCCATGAACATGGGAACTGACTCTGCCAAGAGTAGCACTGGCACCACCATGCCCAAGGTCAGATGTGGTGCTAGTACATGATGGTGACTGCTGTCCGCTGTGGCTGTGTCCCCGGTGGGACAACCAATGACCATGTGCCCATGGCCTGCCACATAGTGGTGTAGACAGCACACTTCCCTCTGTAGCACTGGAGGCACTGTCACTACGGGGGCGTGACTGTGCATGGCCATGTGGACTCTCAGCAGATGGTGATGCTGACCTATATCTATGGATCTGACTCCCAACTCCAACCAGATGTTCCGGCACAGACAATGTGCAGTCCAAGATGGACACTGTCTCAACCCACCATCTGTCGACTGCATCAGTGAACAAATCCAGGGTGTCCCCAGTGTTGTGGAGGCAGTCACTGATGTCAGATTGTGCTGCATCCATAACCCTAAGCATTTAGAATGTGTCTGTGTCTCCATGATTGCCTGAAACATACTTCGAGTGACTCGTGAAGCGACAGCAGCAACAAGTGGTGGACAACAGCAGGCCTCATGAAAGCACCCCTGTCAATCCACCTGTGTGGGACCTCGCTATCTCTCTGGCTATGGCCAGTGTCTACGCGCACTAGAGCCATAGTTGCCACACTTCCTTGTTCAATGTGTCTGTCCTCTGACTTTCCAGTATCTGTGGCCTCTGGGGACTTTATATGTGTGGGAATACTGACTATGTGCAGAGACAATGGGGGCAGAAAAGGGAAGTCAACCTCTGGGACAGATTCAGCCCCCTACAACCCGACCTGTGCCTCACTATGGCCACCATCATCATCAGAGTCTGATGAGACACTGACATCAAGTTGTGAGGGAGACAGATTCCAACCCCCTGGTTACCTGTTAAAACCAAGACAAAAACAGCACATTACTGTCTGTACTATTATGTATGGTACACACAGAGTCATACAGATAAGGATCCACAACTGCATTACCAGTCTCATATCTTTTCATCTCTGCTCCCATGCACAACAGACAACCTCACAACAACATACACATACATGTCAAGGCCTTTATAACATGCACTTCAGCTACATCCAGCTAAAGTTGCCCGTACAATATACCTGTAAGGTATGCAAAATGGCACTATGTTTGATAGATCTATGCATAAAACCCAGTATATCTATTCTGAGAATGATATGTCAGTTCTACTGTCACTGCCTCAGATATGTACCATCTCCCTGTTGTGTTTGAACAGGCATCTTGGAGTAATTGCCTCATGTATACCAGGCTGCATAGTCACTCATAACTATAACTGCAAATGTGTTAATGTTTGTTCAAATACACAGCTGTAATTACCCAGTCTATGAAATGTAGCTAACTGTTCCAGAATGGAACATACAAATATTCTACTCTGGCTAAACACAACATTTGTACATAGGGCAAAATGGCACCTTAACTTTCATAGGGTATATATGATCCATAAAACAACAGTATCATGCTTACCAGGTACAGGACCATGGGCTTGGGCAACACCTGACAGACCTATGAAAAGGTGAGGGAGAGGTATTGTCAGCACCACCAAATGTTGCATCACTACATGTTAATATGTGCATATATCCACATGTACAGTATCTACTTTGTTACTGGCTGTATTGCTCACATTCTGAGTTTGTGTATATCACTGAACTTAAAACCCAAACCCCCCCCCCCCCAAAGCACATAGACCTGGCACCCACATACAAGTATGTACTGTCTGCCACAATGCATGATACAGTATTACACTGGTGAACACAGTAAGTTTACCTGGATGCTCCTCTGCTGTGGACACTGTGGCACCCACCTTCATGATGTGTGGTGTGATGGATGCCTGACAGCTGTCATGTGTTCCTAGATTCACCAGAAATTCCTCTCTGGCCAAGAGTGGTTGTTCTGTTGCAGGCCCTCCACCGGTGGCAGCATGATCCTCGGCCTCATCAGCATTCACCATGTCCATGGCAGGGTCGGACCTGCTCATAGGTCTTGTCCTGGTGGCCAACTTCATTAGCATCCTGCACAAGGTCTGCCCACAATGCAGCCCACTGTTCTCAGTTATGCCTCCCTCTGGATAACAGGATCTGATGATGCTGCCTTAGTCCATCAACTATTATCTCATTCTCCACATCTGAGAGGGGGTTATGTCATTGGTGGTACATAGTTCCTGAAAAACCACAAGAGGGGAACACATTACAGGACCAGATATGTGGATGCCAACTATGCACAGATACAGCACACCCATAATGGCCTGCACTATTCACTACTCCCTCACACATGTCATATCCCACAGCATGGCAACATACTACATGTGTGGATACCACCAAGATAGTAGCAATACTGAGGTATGTCCCTGTGTGCCATGACAGATTTTGCTGTATGTTCTTACACCCAGCACTCTGGTCTACTGTGGTGTGTCCCCTATGGGCAACCTCCAATTAATATGTCATACGGCCACTGCTAGACAAATAGCGTGCTATTACAACCACTATATGGGGAGAGTCCAGCAATACCAGTGTGCCACAATGACGGAAACCAATGCAAACCTGCTGTAGTATACATTCCCTATAGGCATCATACTTCTCAACTGTACAGAATTTTGCTGACTGTCAAGATAATTGCATAATACTTTTGTTCATTTTCACACAAAATTGCGGATTTCTGGAACATTGGTGACAAATCATTGAGGGTTGATGTCAGAAAATAAAGACACACATCTGACTTTCAGATGTCATACCCTTCAGAACGCAGTCATTCTGCTGTAATACCTGTTATTCTATTAACTTTCTTAGTTCATAAGAGCAATATTTAAAAAGTGCCCCTATCTTTAGGCATTTCTCCCTCCATTAATTATGGCTTTGTCCAGATTTCTTGCTGTAAGAAGTTGACAGGTATGCTAGGCATAGCTGTCAACCAAACAGGGACAACTGTCAACAGAATCAGGGATTGAGCCAGAGTACATCAGGGACAATCAGGGACACTTTTAAAATGTTAGTGCTATTTATGTGAAATATTGACAGAATGAGAGGATTGTTTGACATTACACGAGTATACACCCTTATGTATTGTCACTATGTATTATGTGTAAATCACTAGATTTCCTACAAAAGCCATCCATTATAGAAGGGATTAAGAGGGACAGAGCTAAGATATGAGTGAAAATCAGGGAGAGTTGAGAGGCATGCATGTAGGTGCAGGACAGCAGAGTATCAATGACATGTCAGTACCATAGATCTAAGACAGGCTTACTGCTGTAATCCCTATTCCCCATACCTCTATCCTCCCACTTGCATCCTGTTATATGGCAGAATCAATTACATACCTGGTGGAATGCAGAACTCTTTTGTTGTAATGTTTTGCAAAGATGTTCTCTGTGTGAGGGAAGTCTTATACAGACTTGTTCCCCATAAACAGCTGCTATGCCTTTTTAAGGTACTGGTCATTAGCAGGTAATTGGCTCTGCACCAGTCTGTGGCTCTGATATGCTAATTGCAGCCAAAACAAAACAGCTGAACTGCACTATCATTAGTCAATGACATGCCACCACAGTGCAATATATATAAAGTCTTCATGTAGACCTGGATCCCTTTCTTAGCTGTTAAGATGGACATTACTGAGGTGCAGAGACTACATTATTGCAGAGGGTAGGTATCATAAGTTTCAACTATAGAGATTTATGTAGTATGTCCACAGTTTTGCCTCATATGTGTGATCAGTGTCCCATGACATTGTGGTCATCTGGCAAATCACTGGCAAATCATTGTGGGTTGACATCAGTAATGAAAGGCACACATTTGAGTGTCAGACTTCATACCCATCAGAATATGCATACTAATGCAATAACTGTTTTTCTATCAACTTACTATCTTTGGAAGAGCAAACTGTAAAACATGTCCCTATCTCTGGGCCTTTGTCACCTCATTAAGTATGCCTGTGTCTGGATTCCTAGTTCTAGGGCATTGGGAGGTATGGTAAGTCTGTAGCAACTACATTTACATACAGCTGTGAGTGCTACAGGCTGTAGCTGCTGCTGTATCTAATACACATAGAAGGGAGTGTGAACACTCTGGAGGAGAACAAGCTGTACATGTGACTGTGGCAGCTGTGTCAGCCCTGTTGTTATGACAGAGCCAGGGTACCCTTTACAGTCCAATCAAGGCATGTGAGTAAGGTAAGTCTGTTACGCAACAGTGCCAATAACAGAGTAGTAGGTGACATATAGTTATGCTATACAGATATGTGCAGTGTGCTCCTATCTGCAGGCCTTTGACTTGAAAAACTGGATAGCAGTTAATTAATTAGTAGTAGCTTGTGTGGGTAAAGATTGCATAACTCAGTCATTAATTGCTGTATTCACAATAATTTGATTGAACTGCAACACAAGACTGGATTTGAACCCAGGACTGTGTGTGGCAAAATGTACTGTATGCAAAGCATTTAACAGGCTAAGCTACTGAGTCACTGTTACAACAGGTGTATTTGCAAGGTACATCTGCAGACATTCAGGCTGTGACACACATTGTATGCATCCATCAGTATGAGCATAGCTTTATATGGCTATATTTCTGCACCAGGGTCCCAATTGAACATATACTTTGCCATTGATGCCTAGCAGGTGTCTTTCTACATTGTGCTGATAAAAGGGCAAATTTACCTGCTATCACAGGCCTCATTTACATCCATTATTAAGTCTCTGGCTGTCTAGTGGTATATTATTGCACCAGAGTCCAAGGTACACTCCCATTTTTCCCATTAGTTTTTATTCCAGTTTGTACAGTGCAGTGTGGCACATAACTCTGCTGACTGTAAGTGGCAATCACTATGTTTTGATGAAAACAGTTATTTTAATCCAGATTTGCATGGCGTGGTGGGTTAATGCAGTGTGCTGTAGGTGTGATGGGTGCAGGTTCGAAACATGGCAGAGGTATTTATTTTGTACGTGTTTGACAATGGTAAAAACACATTAATCATTACAGCTCTATTTAGCTGAGCTAAGTGAAGCTGCGAGGTGTGACGCACCACACAGCTCCATGCTAAAACATTATAAAGAAAAGAAAAAGGGGGATAGAAAAGTGGTGAAATGGGGGAAAGCAGGGGGAAAGACACAGTGAAAGGCAAATAGGGATGTGCAGGAAGGGTATAGGAAAAAACATAGCTATCCATTTCTTGTACAGCTGTGCACTTTGACAGAATTTGTAGATGAATTTGACTCTCAAACCTCAAAGAGAGGGATGAGGACAGCATAACTGCATTGTCAACCCAATTGGACCAAATTACATGTGTCCAGTGGACACACGTGCAAAATGGAGAGCCATGTATGGGACAAAAATCTTTTTGGGGACAGATGTCATTTTTTTAAGGTGAGTAGAATGTTTGGGAAGGGACATAGGTACGTGTGGGGGAGGTAAGTTGGGTAGGTGGGGATGCATTTGCAAACAGACAAGACATACGAAACAGCAGACAGGGGTGGTGTTTGAACCATGAAGGGGGTGAACACCTTGGATAGGGAGGTTGTTGTTGAAACTGAGTCTCCTGTGCCTCCAGATGGCAGCAGCATGACTCAAGTCCCCAGCTGTGCTGGTGGCTGGGCACCAGGGTGATGCTACCCCACCAATCTGGCCAGCATGCCATCAGTCTGGCACAGACATAGGTCATATCCACTGTGGAATGTCCTGCACACCAGGATTGGTGGTTCATCCCAGGTGACTGCTCTCCCTTTGCCACCACTCCCAGAGGGGGACTGGGCCCAATCCCCTTGGGAAGAACTACCTGACACAGCAGGTAGTGCAGGGGCAGCAGAGGGAGCATCACCAGTCAGTGCCATGGGCAGTTGAGGCAAGATAGGGAGATCAGCCAGAACTGGCCTACCTTGATGTGCTGTGGTAAATGAGGTAAATAAATAAGTTATGGTAATAACAACCAAACTATTGTTAGTACTAACAGAAAGGAACATAATATTTATTAATGCAAATACATATTAATGTATATTATGTGCAACACAACATTATGTAACATAGCAGTCAATATGGTAACAGCATGCCAGTGTGAAGTAAACCATAAAGCCAACAAAACAGTTAGTTTAACAAAATATGTCAATATTGAATCATAATAAAACATAACAATAATTAGCCACATTTTCCAAAATATAGTTAAACAAATTATGTTAATATGAAATCATAATAATACATTACAGTGATGAATAAATTAAGATAAGGGGTGAGGAGAGAGAGAAAAACATTCCATTAGTGACACTGCAGATGATATTCCTGACAACACTAGATATACATATTTCTAGAGGTGTGTACTGGCAGTTGTGATTGCAGTGACTACAATTCTCCTATAGTTGTTGTAGCATGTACATACCTCTCAAGCTGATAGCATGGGACAGTAAGGGCCACTCACTAACAAATGCAGGTACAGCACTACTCAGAATGGTTTCACATAATGTGGACTCATATAACTACCAGGATGTTCTGTAAATGGGTTTAGTAATATATTGCATTCCAGGTGATAATTTACCTGGTAAACATGTGATAGACAGATTAGTCAGTTTTAATTACATTATGTGAAATCATGACACTGGCGGGGCATGTTTGTGTGCAGTAATTAAACTAGACAGCTGTCATGACTTAGTTGGCAGGCATGGGAGTAGAACCCACTAGCTGTGACTGCAGGGGACATCTGCAAATAATTTAATAATCGACATCAGCAGCATAGTATGGACATGCAGGAGATACAGTCATACTGGGATTACACAGTTTTATTTCTGAATCAACAATGCTGGTGAACACATTCTTGATAAGTGTAACATTCTGTAAGATCTAAACACAACATCTGCACATAATATGGCCTAACTCACCCATAACATTTTTGTGTTTTTGAGGAGCAAGAAATTGTGAGCATTACATGACTGATACTGAAAATGTAATGCTATACAGCACTGGATTTGAATCCAAGACTGTGTGTGGTAAATGTACAGTGTACAAGGAATTTAACAATCTGAGATACTGAGTCACTGCTGACTACAGGGTGGCTGATACTTGCCTGGAGACCACCTGGAAACATGCTATGAATTGTGCAATACAAGTTACAGGACTTTCCTCTAGCATTCTAGTACTGTTACAGTGTTATAGTAGACTGCAGTGCCAATAGAACACACATGCATAGTATACAACTATACTGCATATATTACTGCAGCTTTATTTCACTTTCAGTACTGCTGAACATATATTATTGTTATTGGTTTTCAATATCTGTGAAGTCCAGACACAGACACACACACACACACACACACACACACACACACACACACACACACACACACACACACACACACACACACACAAAATATCTGGCCATGGAATGGGCTACCTCACCCATATACCTTTATTACCTGACGTCTGTGGAAGACAGAGCATTATGTAACCAGCATTGGCCTAGAGAAACCCTTGAACAGTACTGTTTGTTAAGCAATATAATTTGCAGACATTAGATTTGCATCGTACAGCTATTACAGTGTTACACTTGACTGCAGCAACCTTACCTTACAGACTCAATGTGTACAGCTCTACTGCAATGGTTATAACAAGAGAATTCTGATGAACACCATTTTCCTTTATGTTATTAGTATTATTTCTTGTTTTTATTGAACTACAGTTATTATTCATTTATTGCACTACAGCTCTAATTCCACATTTATTGCACTACAGACTTTATTGTATATACTTTATTGCAGTTAATGCTTTACTCTTTCTTGCTTATTGCACTACAGTTGGCATAATACATCCATACACACCACGCTTATGGCGCAACCTGGCCAGGCGCCTGGCATGAGACTCAACATTGTGAGCCCTCTCAGCTGCAGCTGTTGGGAGAGAAGCACACCGTTATGCATACCGGTTTTGCAGACATTCAGATTACATATTGGTAAAACAGAGGAAAAATTACTTACATATTTGTGGGGCATTCCCTGCCCTCATTTCTTGGACCCAGGTGTCCAATGTTCCCCTCTTTCACCTTTTCAGGTCATCATGGTGGTGACGACACTGCTCACCTGTGTGGGTCATACCAGTAACACTGGTGGGTTCTGTGGCCAACTGGTCCCAGGCCTCTGGCTTACACTCTGAGCCCTGGAAACTGCCCTGCAGCAGCTTATCTTCATGTTTTTTTTTTTGCAAGGAGCCCAACCATGACCCTGGACTCTTGAATGCCCCATCACTGCGACCAAAAGTGCACACCTTCTCCAACACCACCAGCCATATTGACAAATTATTAAACTCCAATGGATTCTGCAGAATTCCTGCCTAGTGCGATTAATATAGGCTATTTTCCTACCCTTAAACATCATTGAGCAACATTCAAAAAAGCACCATATTGCTTAGCAGCATGCAAACCAGCCAATCAGAGCTGAGCAGTGTGCAAACATGCACAGTCATTGTTTTAGTGAAGCTGAGCACCGAGCAAACATTGGTAGCCATTACCATGTTTATGCAGTGCTTAGCATGTTTGAGCATAGTTGTGCAATGCGCAGCAGAGCCATATTTTAAAATTGTGTCCATAACGTGTGCAACAAAAATGCATTAAATACACACAAGTTCTGACTTCCATGTATTCAAACTCTGGACCTACTACACATACAGCCATAGCTCTACCTATATAGCTACATGGCTATTAAGAAATCCAGTGTACCTTCACATCTACCACTGAGCTACCTGTTAGCAGCACTGAGCACTGCACCTAGCAAACATGCTTAAACACACCAATAAATAAATAATCATATCCGGTTTCTATTTTTAGATATCTTTCAGGTGTCGGCTATGTATGTATGAACTCCGGTCGGCTTAGGTGCACTTTACGCCTTGCTGCACAAATGCCAAATAAAAAAAAAACATCATTATGCTCATTAACTACATCTAGTTTCTATTTTCAGATGTCTGGCAGGTGTCAGCTGTCTACATGTGAACACAGCTTGGCATTGCTGCACCCTACACAGCACCATGCAAACATCCAGTTTAAAAAAAAAAGAAAAATAAAACAAACTCAGGACATTATAGAACATCATAACATTTACACATTTAACATTTGACACACTGTAAAACATTGCTACCATGGTGGGGACCATTCCAGGGAGTCTCAAACTCATCCACAGCCACGGTTTACACATCTCCCTACACAGATTCAATATCCGTGTTCCTCAGCTGTCCCTTGGCAGCATGCCATCATTAATATGCATGGCTTACTGCCAAGGGGGGACCATGCCATGTACACAGATACATTTTGTGTAGGCTGTACATGGCTGCTACAGGGATTTTATTAAATCCTGAGGTAAGTTATTTGCACACATTGTTTTTGCTGATGTATTTGTATGCTAAATATTGCTTCTTGTTTCTTAATTTCTTCATAGTGTATTTTCAAATGTTAAATGTGCAGTATTTGTGGAAATTGTGATATATTTTTGGCCAGAAAAGTATACTAGAATTTTGACCTTTTTTGGTACAGTGAACTCATCTAGCCATAAGTCTAAATCTCAAATGGAAGTTTATTATGGGCTAAAAGCATCCTTAAATTGGGAATTCCAGCAGAAATCTACTGGGGGTATTTTCCTTACCTGAAGGGTTAGGTGCTAGTACTAGGCTACATCTATGGTTCCCAATGCTGATAATCTATCCTTCTTCACAAATTTGTTTAGATCCATGAAAACAGCTGAACTTAATATGCATAAAATGATTCTGATGGGAGAGTTTAATATCTTACCTGGTTCTGTAGGAGACAGGGATGATATCCATAGCAAGAACCATACCAAATCAAAGAAGACTATTAAGGAGGCTTATAACCATTTGGCCTTGGTTAACATCAGGTAGTAAGACTGATCTTTTTTTTTTATTATCCACTTGTCTACTCTATCCCACTGTTAATACTGATAATATAATTCCAGCTCCTAATATGGACCACAAAACAGTCTCTATGTGCTTATCATTGCAGTGTAGTTCTATGGAAAAAATGGCTTTGAGAATGGACCTCTTGATCCTTAAGGACAATCTGCTTGAAGATAATATTGTAAAACATTTTAAGCATTTTATACTCTTGAACCCTCCTTCTAGCATGCCAGTTAAGATATGGAGGGACTCACTAAAGTTAGAACTTAAAGGGATTATGTAGCTAGGCTGTATTAAATGATTATAAAGTAACACACCAGCAGCTTAATGTAGTGGTAGAAGAAAAATCACAACTTTTTCATGAACACACTGCTTCACAAGCATGGTCAGAAGGGAGCAGACCTGACAAGCTGTTAGCTTACAGACTTAAACTTTGGTGACAGCTATCCTGGAAATCAGGAGTTATCCAGGTGACAAGCTAGTTACCAACCCTAAAGGTATTAAGACCTTTAATTAGTTTTTTCAAAATTATATATCAAGGCCAATAGCCCCAACTTCCCTTATGAATATATCAACTTCTTGCTCAAGGACGCAATCTTACCTAAGCTATCAACCACACAAAAAACATGTCTGGCTGCCCCCATTTCTCAGAAGGTAGTCTATTGGGCCATATTATCTGCTAAATAAGGAAAACACCAGGCCCTGATTGACTTAATATGGAGCTCTGTTTTGTGCTTGAGGAACTCTCACAGCCTGTTGCATTCCTTTCAGTTTTCCCAATCTGTTAACTGTCTACTATTTTCATCATAACAGTTTTACCTACCTTGAAAAAACAGTATGCTAGTTGCAGACCTATATCTCTTATAAAAGTAGATGTTAAACTGCATGCTAAAATCATTTCCAGAAGACAAAAATCCATTTTGCCCGACCTTATTATGGGAACACAAGACAGCTTTATTAAAGGTAAAAGTAGTGTGGATTACCTACAATCTCTTATGTTGCACTTTGAAGGCCTGAAAAATACCTCCGAACCAATTTCTGTAGTTTTTATAGATTTTGTTGAGGCCTTTGACTCAATCAAATGGCCACATCCCACCCTCACCCCCCCACTAGGGAAACCACCGTAAAAAAAATTCTCCAGAGCCAACTTCATGCTTCTTAAGACAGAAGTGGCAAACTTCATGACACCCATGCAGATGGACAATAGAGGTACGACTGCTGAATCCTACACAAATGCAGTTTATAAGCACTTATACGAGTGCATGGATCGTGCTATCCCTAACAGAACCAAGATGCTATCCTCCAAAAAAAGGAAGCTAATCTGGTGGTCCCCTGCCATAAACAAACTCTACAACAGGAGAAAGAAACTGTTGCAAAAAAGAGTAAAATCCCATGACTGGAAGAACTCCCTGGTCAGCCTCAGTAAGAAGCTGAGATCCCTCATAAAATTCTCCAAAGCTAGTTATGAAAACAAAATCACCACTGATTCTAAAGACAACCACAAAGCATTCTATAGCTATGTCAAGAATCTCAATGGCAACACTCAGATCTGCTCTGAGTTACAGCACAATGGCACTAAATATACAGAACCAACTGATATTGCCAACATCCTGGCAGATAGGTTCAGTGCTAACTTTACCCCCCTCACCCCCTAAAGAGCCCATCTCTATACCGGAAGAATGCAAAGTTCCTGTAATACTGGCTGCACAGGTAAAAACCACACTATCCAAAGCCAAGAACACAGTATCCATGGGACCTGACAATATCCCAGGCTGCATTCTATATGAACTACAGAATGAACTGGCACCCCACCTAAGCACCATGTTCAATCATAGCCTCACCTCAGGCTTTGTGCCCACTGAATGGTGCACAGCAATGGTTATCCTACTCCACAAAGGAGGAGCCACCACAGACCCTGGGAACTACCACCCCATTAGCCTAATGAGCCTGGTCTGCAAGGCCATGGAACATATCATCATAGAACTTATAAACAAAGACATTGGTAATCTCCAATCTCTGGACTCCACCCGGTTCGGGTTTGTAAAAGGCAGATCATGTCTCCTAAACCTGATTGACTTCTTTGAAACAGTCACCAAAGCCATAAATGAGGGTAATGTGGTTCACACAGTCTCTCTAGATCTCGGCAAGGCTTTTGACACCATCCTCCACTCTGGAATTATAGATAAACTCACTAAACTAGGTATAAATCCCTATGTCACAAGATGGGTTGCCAACTGGCTCACTGACAGAACCCACACTGTGAAAGTAGCAGACTCCAAATCTGACTTCAGACCAGTGACAAGTGGAGTACCACAGGGTTCAGTCCTGGGTCCTCTCCTGTTTGGTATCTACTTTTCTGAAGTACAGGCTAACACATAAGGTCTTTGGCTAATGAAGATCATAGATGACTGCAAACTAGGAGCCATCACTGAAACTCCAAACAATGTGGACATCCTACAAAAGGGCCTCACTGAGACAGATGCCTAGTGTCAAAGCCATGGCCTTAAGCTCAATGCCAAAAAGTGTATTGTCATCCCCCTTGGTAAAAACTCTGTACCCATGAGCTACCACATAGGTGGTAGTCTACTTAACACTAAAAGTGTGATAAGAGACTCGAGGACGCAGGTGGACAGTAGTCTCTCTTTGGTAATCACATTGCCACAGTAGTCAGGAAATCCTTTTATGTGGCACACCTCATCACAAAAGGTTTCTCATCCAGGAAAAAAGAGGTCATTGTTCCCCTCTATTCATCACTCATTAGACCTATTATAGAGTACAACACCCCTTTTGGTATGTACCTCACAAGACATCTACAACAACTGGAGATATTCAGGGAGGCGCTTCTCAGGTCATTCACACCAACATGGACAATGACAGAGTCATATCTGTACTTGTTGTGGAGTGACCTGAGTGCATGGGTTATGTGGCAGATCCTGGCACCCAACAAGCAGCTGACAGTAACCTTCTTCTTGTTTAGCCTGGTGAGTGGGACATCAGTGTGCCTGACTATAGAGTCACCTATGACTAATTTGTTGGGTACGTTGTTTTGCCTTATTGGCTGTGGTTGAGTGGCACACTGGGTCTGTGGGCTATGTGTCATTTGGGTTGTGTTGGGGGATGGAGGTTGATTGCGTTTCTGCTTTGGAGGTCTCTGTTGCTTAGACAGATTATTATTGAGAGCCTCTGCGAATGTTTCCTTTAATAACCCTAAAACCTTTCGTCATTATCCTGATGTAAAACTTTATCTTGGCATCCAGGAGATGAAACAGATTAATCTGAAAAATATATGGGATTCTCCTGTGGATCCATTCCAGGCAACATCTGTGCATCTCTTCCTAGCAGTTTGTATCTCAGTTATTAAGATATTTGAATCCCTTTAATTATTTTGCATCTTTAAACATATCCCCATTGTACAATTGCATTCATGGCTTAAGAAAATAAGTCACATATTAGACGACTTTATCTAAGATGGAAGATGGAAGTGAGCCAATTAGGTGACCAGGACAGTCCCTATCCAACTCTCAGGGTTGTGGATCCTTGACTGGAGGAAATATTTAAGGGTTTTATTATTCTTTCATCTCTTCACTGAATCACAATGAATTGCCTAGATGGGCCAAAATAGAAGAAATAATCCTTAACTCAGTATTTTCCTGTAGGTTAAGCTGGTTTCAGAAATCCCTTCCTGAATATCTTAAGCCGTAGCATTCAATTTTTGAGACTCACTTAACCTTTTGGACACTTTCTAAAATCTTTGACTAGCCTACTATATGGGGATCAGCTATATCGTTTTATGGCGATGCTCATTTTAATCTTTGATGATTCCCCTATTACAGATCAGAGTATAAGCTGGGTATCACATGGCACTCAAACATGTTTACCATTATTGAAGGAAGAAAAACTCACAACAGATTTGAAGATCTTTAACTATTACGGGAATTACTCAGGTCGTGAAACATTTGCACCTTTGCAAATGATTAATGGATTCCTTTTTGTCACACATATCCCTCCGGTGCCATATCCTTTTTCTAATGTGTACCACAAAACATATTCTCATGAGCTACAGACTGAGAATTATAGAGCTTCTAGCATTTACTCCCTCTTAATAATCTTCACTTACATCCATCCTTCGCTATCCAGCATTGGTATATATATCACCTTAATGAACACGTAGACATATTTCTAAAATATACATTTCCTCAAGTCAGTTCCATATGTGTTATAATGGCTATTGGGACTCATTCACTTCTGTGAATAAGGGATTCACCACTAATATTCATTGCCAAGGTTGTGGGCTACATAACCCTACTACCATTCACAATTTTTTTCAATGTCCTCATTCTCCAAATTGCAGTGGTTGACAATGCCCTGAATAAGTTATTTCTTAAGATGGTCCTTTCCCTGTGCCAAAGCTAATATGTGAGTGGGATTCTCTCTAGCCCTGGCTTACAGACGAAAGGATGGAGATCTCGGTTACTTCAATTCTCAGAAGTTATGGGAGCTTATATAACTTTGTCTCGAAAAAACACCCTCCAGCCTTTCAGAAGAAAGACTACATTCATGGATTGTTAACTGTGGGAACTATTCTTCTTGATATCTGTCAAGTTCCCTATGGAAACCTACCCATAAGCACCACACATTACTGAATAATGACACTAGTAATCATTGGTCTATGTTCTTGGAGGGTTTGAAGCATGAGTTATTGGCTTATTATTTCATCCTATGCTTATATCATTTTCTTTTTTCACCACTATTGTACCCCTCTCATTTACCCTGCATTCAACATTTATAATATAATATATATTTGCCTATTTATTTATTTGTCTATTTATTTTATTTATCTTTTTTGACCAGGAAAAGTCCAACTGGGCAAAATCCACTTTCAGTGGAGGCCCAGGGAGAAAAGCTCTTCATTTAATTTACACATGATACACATGTATAATTGCAGGTTAGAAACACCTATACATGATTTTTAAATATTTTTAAATATTTTTTACATGAACATAACATTTAAGACAAAACAAGAGAGAAATTGACATAAATTGGATAATTACTGAAAAGAGAAACAATACCAATACAGTAACAATTGTGTTTACAGCATGATGGCTACTGGGAGAAGCTCAAACTGTTTTTTTTTTTCCGTTTAGTAATAATTTACAGACAGACAAGTAGAATGTAGCTTAAAAAGTGATAAGTGAGATATGATAGGAGAAGTTATAGAAATGACCAGGAAGATAAATGGACAGAGAAAGAATTATAGTTATTGGTGGGGTATAAAAGAAAGAGGAAAAATAAGAGTTTAGGAAATAGGTGCAGTATGAGAAGGAGTGATAACTACAAAAAGATTGGGTAGCAAAGTGGCTGTAAGAGCTGGCGAAAAGTAGTCTCGCCTCTTCGTCCTACTTACTTTGTCAAAACCACTTTTTGGTCAAACGATCATTTTAGCGAATATTTTCCCAGAGGAAAAAATGCAGTGGGCCATGACTGGGAATTTGCCCTTTTCCCAACTGTACTGCAATCTCAGTATTGGTACATTTATTTAGGGGTGTGGGGGGTGTGGGGGCAAAGCCCCCCACCTGAGTGGGTTTTAAATTTTGGGCTTTTTTGTGATGATCGGTAGTTGGACTAGCAGTTCTTTTCCCTGGGAAAATATTCGCTAAAATAATCGGTCGACAAAAAGGGGTTTCAACAAAGTAAGCTTGAGGAAGAGGTATTCAATAAATAATAAGTTCAACAAAGTGATATAGACCCGAGTAAAGCTAGCCAGGTGAGCAGGAAGAACAGAGCCATCTTTGGTATAGGTGCTGTAAGTGTTGAAACTATTTATGTTTTGTATCTGTTTTAACTATGTGAAGATTTCATTCTAGAGTTTTGACACATAATGAGAATAGGGAGAGTTTCCAGCAGTATTAAGTGTCTTACTAATACATAGTAAAATTTTACTGCTAGAGAGAAGGTCTCTAGTGGGGGAATAGTACAGTAGAGTATTTTGTAATGCTGCATATTTGTCTAGAGAGTACAATAGGCTGTGGGCAATGGTTAGCTGTAAGTATGTCAACTAGGGAGTTCAAGCCAGTTTAATTGTTTTAATGCAAGGAGGTGGTGTGTCTTATAAGGTTGGTTGGTTGCAAATGTAGCTATTTTGTAGTAGCAGGATTTATTTTATACATAGTGCTGATATTTGTAAGAAAAGGGGAAGTATAAAACAGAGAAGGAAGGAGTTATATTGCTGCTAAGGTAATCCTTGCTTGTTCAGTCAGGTAGTGCTTAGCCCTATAGAGGGAGACGGGTTTTTGGTGAGTTTTCTTGATGGAATGAAGTATGTCGGGAATCAAATTTGAAGTTGTCATCTATTATGACTCAGTAGTTTAGTTTGTCTTATGGTTTCTATTTTTCTATTATTACTTGAGGTAAATATAAAATGTGTGTTTCTGGTTAAGGTGCCATTTTGGAGTAAATAGCATACATTTTGAATTCTTAGCTATATTTCAATGTCAGTGAATGACTTTTGAGTAATTTCCTGTAATTTTGTTTTGGATGGGTAAAGCAGATAAGGGCTGATTCATTGGCATAATGTATGAGAATGACAAGTGTTGCAGTGATATGAAATTTATTTATGAAAATATTAAATAGAAGGGGCCGAGTAATGACCCTTGGAGAACACCATCAGTGATCAGTTGAAATACTGAAAGGTTTTGTTGCCATTTAGTTGCCTGCTGATGAAACAAGGAGAGGGAAGGGTAAGTGAGACCTAGTGTTGCAAGTTCAGAGAGGAGCTTTTGGTGGGACACTATGCCAAATGCTTTGGAAAGGTCAAGGAAAAGTGAAGAAACAAGGTTGCCCTCATTTCTGTATTGATTTATGATGGTGGTGAAGTTGAGGAGTGCAGTAGTAGTACTGTGGCTGGATCTCAAACCATGCTAGGTGCTGGAGAGGAGGTTGTGTTTGGTTACATGTTTCACAAACTGAGAGTGAATGCACCTCTCAAAGATTTTAGAGAGGGGTGATAGGATAGGAAAAGGTCTATAGTTTGATAACTGTTGAAGTAGGTCCTTTGTGGAAGGGTATGATTTGAGATGGCACATAGTTTCCAGTTATTGACTGGTTGATCAAAATGGAGAGAGGGAAGGCCAGTGCATCTGCACCCATTTTGAGGAACTCAGTGGGAAGGTTAGCAGCAGCTAAGGTTGCTGAATTTAACTTGGTTAGTAATGTTATTATGTTTGATGTTGGGATGGGCTGAAAACTAAAAGAAGGTGTGTTGCTTTTGAGAACATATGGAAGAAGGAGGGGTGAAGTGAAATGGTTGTTTGATTAATGCTAAAACAAACTGGATAAATTGAGTGTTGAGCTGAGTGGCAATGAATTCTTTGTTGCTTGAAGTAGATGGACAGGGTATAGTGGTATGACTGAGGTGTAATAGTTTATTTACAGATGACCAAAATAGCGTGGGGTTGTTTTGGTGCTTTTTTTTGGAGATTACTGTAGTATGATTTCTTGTCAGATTTAACAAGTATTGTGGTACAGTTTCTGAAATAATTTTGGTATGAATGTTGTGCTTTAATCTTATACCATTTTTCTTTATTTCTTTGCAGCATGAGCTGTTTGGTCTCTTTTGCCAGATATGGCATTGCATTAGATTTTACCCTTCTTTTTTTAAACATCTTTACTGAATTATCACTTGTGACACAGGCAAATTTACATTTACAAAAATAATGAAATTGTAATAAATTAACATTAACAAACAGTATAATTCACATATCTTGCTATATATCATATAACCTAAGCAACATTACATAAATTATTCAATTCCTGCCCCTTTTTAAAACAAGAAACATCTTTATTAAACCATCACTTACGACATAAGCAATCATATATTTATATAAATGAAAACAAAGCACACCGACACAATTCTAGTTGCAAGCATTTTACATCACAGACCATACTGACACACTCCCAGCTGCAAACATTATACATCACTTATAATTTACTCAATCATTTTCAGTCAAACATTACAGAGCTCATTTAAGTCCTGCTGTCTTTTTAACCTCATTCCTACCCTTTTTGTCCTAACTGGTTGTAAATCATTTAGTATTTTTAGGATATTTGAGGTGAGCAACTGTTTCATCTAGGGGCATTATTCTTAATATATTCCAGTTGTAGTGGGACAGGGCTGTAATAAATGTGTTTTTGTCAGATTTGGTTAAAGTGCATACTTGTTTATAGATTATTTGTTCAGGTGAACCATACTGCTGTCTGATTACATAGGTTGGGAGGTGGTCACTTATAATATCTGGTAAGCAGACAAAATATTTTATATTATGTAGTTTATTTGTCAATATCAAAACAGTGTAAGAAACTTCTCTGTGTGGAAAATTTTCAGACCATATATTTCTAGTTAATCACTGTATATTAATCAGATCAGACAATAATAGTAGAAGTAGCGAACATAAACTTGTCAAGTCAAAACAAAACAAAACAAAAAGTAATAATAGAAAATGTATTTATTTATTTATTTTACATTTGTTGACTGGGCTAGTCTAACTGGGTACATGTCCATTTTCAGTAGAGGCCCAGGGAGTTAAGCTCCTAGCTAGGACAATGAAATGAACACAATAACATCTAAGGATACATGAGACAAATAAATCCTATTAACAGTACCTATTACAGGTTATCACAGTAAAATTTACAGTGAAGAATACAGGCATAACAAAGGATGCAAATACAATCTAAAATTTACAGTGCAGAATACAGACATAACAAAGGATGCTAATACAATCAAGGTATTCTAGAGATAGTTAGTAAAATAGTTTAATAAGGAAGGAGTTGCTTTTAATGAGTAGGTGGGGTAGGAAGAGCAAAGTATTTAGAGACATATAGACTAGTCAGGTTTAGAACATGGGCATAACCAGTGAGTTTTGAGGAACACTTTCAATTTGTTTTTGAAACAGGATAGTGAGGGAAGTGTGGAGAGTTCATTTGGAAGGAGATTCCAGGCTTTTCCGACTATATTAGAAAAAAGGGAGTCACCAGGCTTGTTGTTTGTTTTAGTGGTATGTACTAGAAGTTTCTGAGAATACCTTAAGGATTCCAGGTTTTTATAGGGAGTGATTAGTGTGGAAAGAATAGGTGTTTTGGAAGGTTTGTAAAGAGTGTTGTGGGCTATAGTTAGTTGATAGAATTTAATGAGATTTTGTAGTTCAAGCCATCTTAGCTGCTTTAAATTAAGGCAGTGATGGGTTCTAAATGGGTTGCCTGTTGCAAATCTGGCAATGTTATTGTAGGACATTTCCAATTTGCTAAGATTATTTTTAGATAGGTTAGTAAAAATAGGTGAGGCATAAAGAAGATAAGAGATTAGATGAGTGTGTGCTATTGTGGTTCGAGCTGAAGGTAGGAGAAAGGATTTTATCCTATAGAGAGAGCATAGCTTTTTGTTGACAGTTTTTATAGTATTGTTAATATGGATATCAAAGTTCAGATTATTTTCTATGGTGACACCTAATAGTTTGGTGGTTGGTTCAGGGGATATAATAGTTTTATTGGTAGAGTTAGCAGAGAAATCCAATGTGGGGATCTCTTAGTAGGAGAGAAAAGGAGGAGTTTAGTCTTTTTGGGGTTTAGGAGAAGGCATCTATGTGTGAACCATTGCTCAACTGTGTTAAATACTTGTTGGGTAAGATAGAGAAGTTCAGAAGAGGAGGGAGCTGAGCATATCAGTGTAGAGTCATCTGCATATTGTATGCATGTAGCTTGGGGGATGGCTAGGTGAAGGTCGTTGATGAATATGGAAAAAAAGTAGAGGTCCAAGGATGGACCCTTGAGGGACACTGAGGTTGACGGGCAGGTGAATAGAGAGAGACTTGTGCCAAAGTACGGCCTGTTGTCTTTTATCAAGGTAGGACTGGAACCACTTTATGGAGGATGTATCAAGAGACAGGGATTTCAGTATTATGATGAGAATTTGGTGATTTACCATGTCAAAAGCTTTAGACAGGTCAATAAATAGGGCTGAAGAGAGTTTGTTTAGATTGCGTTTTTTGTTGATACAGTCTGTGAAGGAAAGAAGGGCAGTAGTAGTGCTATGTGAAGGTCTAAAACCATGTTGACAGTTGGCTAGTAAGTTATTTTGTGTTAGATGGTCAAGTAATTGTCTATGAATGCATTTTTCCATGATCTTTGCCAGAGGTGAGAGGAGGGCAATGGGGCGGTAATTGGAGAGTTCAGTGGATTGTCCTCCTTTGTGGAGGGGGATAATATGGTAAATTTTCCATAAACTGGGGATATAACTTTCAGTAATAGTTCTATTGATCAGGATAGAAATGGGATAGGCAATAGCTTTGGCGGATTGTTGTAGGAATTCAGCAGGTAGTTGGTCTGCTGAGGTGGAGCATGGTTTCTGTTTCTGTAGAAGGGTTAGAATATATGATGTTGGGATGAGTTGAAAATGAAAAGTAGGGGGTGAGGTTGATTCATTGGAAGGTAGAGTGAAGTTGTTAGGTGATAGTTGACTAGCTAGTGTTTGTATAGCATCAGTAAAAAAGGTATTAAAAGCATTAGCTATATTCATTGGTGTTTTGTGTTCAGTGTTTTGAGGGTATGGAGTAGTGGATTGCCCTGGATGGAGTAGTTGGTTGATACTAGACCAAAATTTCTGTGGCTTGTTTTGACTAGCTTGTTGGGATTGGAGGTAGTAGTTTTTTTGTCAGATATGATAGCTTTCTTAGTTTAATTTCTTAGTTGTCTAAATGTTTGTTGGTCTATAGGGTTTTTTGTTTTCCTCCATTTTTCTCAATGTTTGTTTCTAACATTGATTTTATGTTTGGTTTCTTTAGAGAGCCATGGAGCATGTTTGGTTTTAGTTCTAGTTAGTCTGGTTGGGGCATGGTGGTTGAGGATGGCAAGGAAGTTGGAGTTAAAGTAACTAACGGCTTCATCTAAAGGAAGTTTTTTTAAGTGTGACCAGTTGCATGCTCTTAGTTCCATCCGGGAAAGTTCAGGGTTAAAGTACTTTTTAGACCTGATGTTTTTAATGGATGTTGGGGAGGGAAAGTTGATTTTATGTCTGATGATATAGGTAAGAGAGTGGTCACTTAAATCATCAGGGAGGGTTCCTGAGTCATAAATGTGAGGATGATCGTTAATGAGGATCCAGTCTAATAAGCTTGATTTCTTGTTAGATTTATTTATCCTGGTAGGGGAGGTAATGGTTTGGGAATACCCATATAGGTTAATATGGCTTATGGGCAGGCTGCTGCAGAAGCTGGTCCAGTCAATATTTGTGCCACCTAGGATAATGGATTTTTGAGGCAGGTTTTGGGAAAGCCAGCAAAGTAGATTTTCCATTATTGCTGTGTTATTACCAAGAGGTAGATATATACAGATAATATAGATGGATTTGGCATTGTTAAGAAGAAGTTTGGAGATAAGAATTTCTGCACTGGAGTCTAAAGGTGGTTTGCAGTTATGAGTGGTTAATTGTAAGCTAGGTTTATATAGGATAGCAACCCCTCCACCTTTCTTGGATGTTCGGTCTAGTCTCAGGATATTATATCCAGGTGGGATGATTTCATTGTCTTTGGTTGCAGGTCTTAACCAAGTTTCTGTTAGGCAGAGAATATCAAAGGAATAGATTTCAGTTAGAGCTTGGAGTTGAGTTACTTTATTGTTTATACTGCGTATATTAAGATGAGCAATTAAAAGGGAGTTATATGGTTTAGAAAGGGCTTGGGTAGGTGATTCTTTGAGGTTGAGGAGAGAGATTGGAGTTGTTGGGGGTCCTGGGTTAGGGTGGATGTCACCATCCTTTAAGGAGAGTAGCAGGCTTAGATAGTATGGGTTGTGGAATCTACTGTATAGAGATAGACATTTTTGGGGGTTTAGATTGTTGTATTTTGTGTGTAGTGTTCTATGATATTTAGGAAGTATGTAGTTAGATGAGGATGTTATATTAGCATGAGTAAAATGTAAAGGTGAGTTTGGAGAGTTGGTTTCTTTTTTGGGATAGTTTTGGTTTGGGTCTAGTGGGTTTTCAAAAGAGGTGAATAGATGAGTGAGGATTAAAGGAGGTAGTAGTGAGAGTGTGAATAAGAGTGTGATAAAGGATGGGATGGATTGATTATTCATTATATGAGTAGATATTAGTTCTTTGTAGGTAGAAGATATAAGTGTATTGGGAGGAGATGAGTGGGAGTAGAGTGTGGTGTGGTAGGAGGAGAGTAGTGAGAGGGTAATATTAGTGGAGTTTGGTAACAGGAGAGTGTGTATGGAGAAAAGATAGTGGGAAGGGTGTCTTTGATGAGGAAATGGTAAGATCAAGGTATGATTAGAGAGTAGAGGGAAGAGGAAGGGGTGTAGTTGGAGAGTAACAGGAAGAGGAAGAGGTGTAATTTAGGAAGTATAAAGGTAGGACCCCTGGGGTGGGTGAGAATTGGGGGTAGGAAGGGGAGCGGAATGAGCCCCCAGGGTGAACAGAGCGGGTAGAAACAGATACTAAAGCAGTTAATGAAAAGCTAGGCTAGGTCGCGTGGTAGAATTGAATAGAATGGAATAGAATAGGGGCTAGAAAGTGTCTCTAGTCTGTAGATATGAAGGGGAAAGGAAAAAAAGGGAGAGAGGACTGGAGAGGTGTCAGTGGACAGTAGAAATGAAGGAAAAAGCAAAAGAGACAGCTAAATAGCACTTCAGTGTCTACTGAAGTTAAGAACTGGGGTAAGGAGTTTATAATGAGAAAAAAGGTAAGAGTAGAAAATGTCTGGAATTAGGGTACCATCTAGAGGGCAATTCTGGTATTGCAGTCTAGATTGAGAGGGAGTAAAAATGGTAGACTACAGTTGGAAAGTAGGAAAAAAAAACAAGAAAAACTAGGGGGGGTAGCTATACAGGTAGGAGGGATGAGATAGCGAAGGTAATGTAGAAGGGGAAGCAAGGGATGCTGGCTGTCCTAGCTCAGGCATGGGTATAACATTTATATTTTGGTACAGTCAATAGAAAGTCTTTCTTGTTGGAATTATTCAGCAGACATACTTTACTGTTTTCCTTGATAGGGGATTGTAGGATTGTTATGCAATGAGGTGACCCGCCGATATCTGGAGATGGTTCTTAGCTTCCTGCTGACTAGCACTGGAAGCCCAGGTTGAGTAGAGTAACTTTAGGAGGCAAGAGAGACAAGATAGAGGATAAGAGACATAGATAAAAAAAGCAAGGTAGAACTTCTCAAAATAACAGTAATCAAACTCTGACACAATCCTTGCAGTATCCAATACACATGTAAAAAAAACATATGCATAGTGAGATTAACAGTCATAAGCAGGGACATAAGAGCTGGTTAGCAGTAATGCATATTTAGTCTTTGGTAGCAGCAATGCAAGATTATATGATGCAGCACTTGTGTACCCCTTTTGTATAACAATATATATATAAACAGCAGTTAAAAAAATAAAACAAATTCTATTCTACTTAGTAGCAGTAGATAAACTAATTAATCAGAGTTTATAAATACAAGTAAGGACTTTGCCAGCAGTAATATAAGACCTTATAGAACAGTAGTTATCAGCCAGTAAATATAGAAAGCAGTTAAAGCAAGTCTGCTCTATTCAACAACAGCAACAAAGAAAATTGTTTCAGTTCAACAAAAACTCCGTGACACTCCTTCTGAAACACATCCACACCACCACAATAACAAAACAGAACAGTTCCTCTACACGACAGCACAAAACCAGCTCGACTGCTGAAACTGTAGAACCAAAGGTGAAATTTAAAATACATAAAATGTTAAGCGCTTTCACTCACAAACATTGTGAGCTTCATCAGAACAACCCATCATTCGTACATACTGTTTAAATACATAAAAAGGCACCAAACTAATTGATAACAATCCGTTATTCTTAAAAAGACATGGTACCATATATAGTAAATGTAAAACTGTCTAGTAAACGAAAAAAATATAATAAATATCTAATAAATGAAAAAAATAATAGACATGAAATTCATACATAAATATAATATTCCTAATATACTTAATGAATAATACAAAAATACAAATTAAATATTGATTAAATATTAATTAAATATTTATCTTCTTCTATCCAACAGTGGTTTAATAGATATAAAATCATTTAATCCAGGGGGTATGTTAGCATCAGTAAATAACTGCCACCATATTTCCTTACAAGCCAAAACATAATGGGTTACAGGATGTTTTTTAACATCTGACTTTCATAGCCTCTCACTAGAAAATCATTCTCTAAGTTGTACTTAATAAAGGATTTTCAACTGGAAACAGACTGCCTGCCTTGCTTGGATTACTTTCAAATACTTAGTAATACTGTACAATTATATATTTTCTGTTATTACTTTTTGTTTTGTTTTGTTTTGACTTAAGACAAGTTTATGTTTGCTACTTCTACTACTATTGTCTGATCTGATTAATATACAGTGATTAACTAGAAATATATGGACTGAAAATCTTCCACACAGAGAAGTTTCTTACACTGTTTTGTTTTTGGACCCACTACACTTTAGTGGGTTGTTTTGAGACTTCGGGGATACCACGGAGATTACTTGTTATTTGTCAATATCCATTCCAGTGTGGACTGTCTGTTAATGCTTTTGTTGATTCTGGTGGTGGAGGTTATTAGCTGGGTAAAGCCAAATAGGTGAACAGAGTCCTTGGGGTTGCTGCTGTTTATGGATCACCAGTATTTATTAAAGTCATCTAAGATGAAGGTTTCCTGGGGGGATGTTGTCATATATCCAGTGTAGGATATTTTCGGCTGTAGTAATGTTATTGCCTAGTGGGATGTATACTGTTAAGATACATAGAGATTTTTTGGTTGATTTTGAGGTATGCAATCAGAAGTTCAGCATTATTAAATTTTGAGATATTTAGATGGACTGAAGTTATTTATAAGTTGATATTTATAAATAATAGCAATGCCACCTGCTCTTTTAAGACTTTTGTCCATTCTGAGTATGTTAAACCTGGGAGATTGATTTCATTGTCTGTTATTTCTTGTTTTAGTCAGGTTTCAGTGGTGATTAGAATGTCTCAGGAGTAAAACTCTAGACATGCATGGATATAAATTAATTTTGTTGCAGATGTTTCTAAGGCTCATGTTGAAAAGAATGAGGTAAGTTTCATTACCTGATGAGAAAATTGTATTCTGAGCATTGGAAAGTAATGGGTAGGCCATGGTGGGTATATGATGTGTGAGTCTAGGTTAAGGAAAGTATTTCAACTAAGTTTCAGGATGGAGGTGGGGTGAGTAGACCTATGGAGCCATATATAATATAATATAATATAATATAATATAATATAATATAATATAATATAATATAATATAATATGTCTTCACTCCAGGGATTATCTTAGCATGATTTAGCTTTTTTTCTTTTTCTTTCTCTTCTGCTACTATAGTCTATTCCAGCTTTAATCATGATCACAGTTTTGATAATTGCACAGTTTTGTATATACTTTTGTGCACTTTCTAGTTTGCAATAATTGTAATATTTCTTAATTTTTCTTACTGTGTGTCAGATGTGTAGCTACCTATTCTGGTGCTGACATTTCCCCCAAAAAAGCTCCCCTTCCTGGAGTTAAGGAGAAAAAAATACTCTTTAAACTATATCAAACTGCTTGCTACTTTTGTAGCAAGCAGCTGCTGCAGTTTATGATACACAAGGAGAGCTAGGTCTCCTATGTTCTGACCGCAAATGCAATACCAGCAATGCACTGAAGACTCAGAGTGCTACAGTGCTTCAGTTCTGACTGCAAATGTAAATATTGGCATTCATTTCTGAATGCTGGTAATGCACTGGAGACTGATGGGACCTGCTGGACATGTCCCCTAACACTTTGCACCCAGGGAAACTGCCCCAATCACTCCACCATAACCACATCTCTGTTGTGTGACTTGTTGAGATGTATCCTGCATTTATCTTATTTGTGATGTTTTATATCATGCTGTGTAAATGCTGTTTCTTATTGCTACTTATTGTTAATACATTTTTTTAGGAAAAATGTTTCATAGAAATACTTGGAGGATAAGCTTTAACCCATGAAGAGGTTTGTCAGAATGACATACCTTTTAGTTCTCATGTATATGCCAGAAGTGGTTTGTGTGGTACTTGTCATACTAATTCAGTGTCTACTCGTGAGTGGATCATATGGCACATTCCATTTTGTTTTATTTTACCTCAGCTACAGTATTTGTATGGTACATGCCATTCTATTTTGATGTGCCTAGAATGTGTTACATGTGACAGAAAGATGAATGAGCAAACCAAATATCGATGTGCACATTTCATGTGCTTTATTTCTTACATACTTTTTTAGTTCAAGTCCAGTATTCAATAAAAAGATTTTCTTCATTATTTTTTCTGAATTTTTAACACTTCAGCTTACTAGAAACCAACACAGATCTGAGCCCTGTTGTGTTTGGATTTTTGTTTTTTTGGTGGTCATCCATTTTCTTCTGTACAAAATCTGCATATGCTCCCTGTGTTCACTTGGGTTTTCTCCATGTGCTTCGGTTTCCTCCAGCATTCCAAAGACACACAGTAGGTGGACTTTTGTGTCTTTCGGCTTTTCCCGGTTAGGGGTCGCCACAGCGGAACTCCGGTCCGCTAATGATTGGCAGTTGATTTTTACGTACCGACTTGCCAGGCCTGCTGCACAATCTTCAACTAAGTTACGCCCATTCACGCATGTCTCCATGCAGGAGACGCTCGAGCTGAGAATCGAACCGGACAGTGTCTTACTGTGAAGCGACGCTACCGCAGCACCATGCAGTAGGTGGACTAAACACTCTAAATTTGCTAGACGTGTGTATGTGCATGCATGAGCATTGTATGAAAGAAGAATTGTGTCATGGATATCTACCCAGTGATATGGAAAATGTAGATGATTGTTACTGATGAAGTGACACCCTAACCCTATGTTTAAAACTGGAAAAAAAGGGTTATTGATGGGTGGATGTATTTTCTTGCAACATTTTCATCCTGTTTAATGATTAGGTAGATGGATTATTGTTTATCATTCTCACAGTATTTCTATTACTTCAGGATATATTCATGTTTTTTAGATATGATATGCTTGAATTACTGTATTCTAATTAAATATTTTAACTTTTTTTAATTAACTGTCTGCCAGTATTTAATTTTTGTGTAAGAATGATGATGCAGTCAGTCTGCTATTCTAACAAACTGTTAGAAATTATATTTCACCATACTAAGTACTGCTAGTTCTTTCTATTTTGAGGAGGGATTAATTGTGACCTTAAGTGTAGTGGTTGCTGAGATGTTTTGGTTTTGACACTAGGAGAGAGAAGCAGGCTTTACCTGCAATGTTGGTTCTTACCTTTGAAGAGCACAGCAAAGCCCCATGTTCATATACAAACAGTAGATGAACTCGAGTAATATTTGTGGAGGGGATCATTTTGACATTTTAGCTCTGTTCACAGAATCTCATCTGTAGGGCTAACCATGCAGATGTAAAGAGTTAAGCCTTTCTGAGAGGATCACATGGCATTTCTCAATGTGGGCTGATAGTCTGTAAATGGTTTTACTATTTGTTTGTTCAAGCAACTTAAAACGGTGTTTTAGCTACTTAATAAGATATTATTTGTGTATTAATGTCATTGTCCTCTCTTTTTCCTATTTTTTTTTTTTTTGCAAACAGATATTTCACTGCAATTTATATATGGTACACTTAATTTTCTTGGGAAAAAAACTTGTTTGCCCCCTGTAAAGATAAATGGGAAGATAATTTATCCCCCAGCTAAAATGTAAATAACATACGTTTGGTGTAGGTGAAATGGCATTTCGTCAAATTCCTCATACATATGTGGCCGTGTGTGTGTGTGTGTGTGTGTGTGTGTGTGTGTGTGTGTGTGTGTGTGTGTGTATGTGTGTGTATATAAGCTTTCATTGCACGCCACCCACTGAATTACAGGATCAGTTCTTTTTCCCCGGTGACCCTCAGATGGATTAAGTGGGTTACTGTAGAGTGTATTAATAATATTTTTGTGGGTTGCAACTGCCTGAAACTGGAAAAAGTTAAGAAAGTGTCTCCCCTTATCACTCATCAGGCTATATCACTTTCTAGGGAGATGTAGTTTTCTCATTGGCCACACTGTATATCCTTTAAGAAAATATAAGCTATTAATCAATTAGTTAATTTTATCCTGATAACAGCTGAATATTGTGCCCTTATTTCTTTCTGTGTATATTTAAGAAATTATAAAAAATTAGCTAATTTTAATCTGACTGATATTAAATGCTTTGTACTGAATAATTTCACAGGCATTGCTTACCTTTATGCCAAAGCCTACATGATTTCTAAGAAGCCAAGGTACTTGGATACTTGCATACGATGTGGAGAGCTGACATGGCACAAAGGCTTGTTGAAGAAAGGACCTGGTATTTGCCATGGAGTTGCTGGAAGTGCTTATGTGTTCCTCTTGCTCTATAGGCTTACTGGAAACACCAAATATATCTACAGGGCACAGAGGTCAGTTTTTTTTTTTACTTGATTTTAGATTGAAGTGGTTTCTGAATTATATTTGCCAGGCATTTAGGAAGAAAAAGTTTGAGAATAAATTGTTTCTTAATGGGAGCTGCTATAATGCAGAGATGAGCTTACCTTTTGAGAAATGTGGATCATCTGTTTCTCTTCCAAAGTTTGCCATGTACCCTATAACAAGGAAATAATTCAAAGGAATACATGAATGGGTAGACAGCATGCTGTTATTGTAATATTATACTGAAAAGAAAATTATCAGGCATTTGAACAAACTAGCTAAATAACTCCTTCCTATAGTGACATGAAACATGAAGAATGGTGCTTATTAAACAGAAGGGTTTCTCCATACACATTTTTGTTAAATGTATGCCATGCTTCTTTAGAGCCTGAATTTTCTTGATATTTTAAGCTGAGCCAATTATCATAACTAAATATGACTGAAATAATCTGTCCATTAAACAAATCATAAATTACAATACTTTCTCTGTTGGATATTGCTAATCATTGATAGTTTTGGCTATAAACTGAATTCAATGCACTGCAGATATGTTGATCACTAGTTTTAATGCACATTAAAATAGCACCTTAGATTTACCGTGTCAGAAATAATGTGAGTTTTTTACTTTTGAAATAATGGGATTTTTTTCTTTTTAATAAGTTCTTTAATTCCATGCCTAACAATGAATACAGTAACACAACTGAAGCATCAAAAAGTATAAATATTCTTGAAAATGTAACTTACCTGTTTTACATTTTACTTTTTGTGTGTGCTAAATTGCCATGTATAACATTCAATATGTCTAAATCCCACTCAATGGATATTCTGTTATAAAACACTTAAGATAAATAGACATGTAATTATATTTGCTAATAAAAGTAATAAAGAAATATAATGTTTTGCTGAAATTATTGCATTCCTTCATTGATATAGTCTGTATGCTCTTTTTTTTTTTAGGTTTGCTGAGTTCTTGCTTTCAGAGGAGTTCAAAGCAGGGTCACGTGCACTTGAGAATATCTACAGTCTGTATGAGGGTCTATCTGGGACTGTCTGTTTTCTTGTTGATCTGCTTCAGCCTGAAAAGGCTGAGTTTCCACTCTTTAATCTATTTGTATAAAGAATCTCACTGAATATATACTGTGAAGTTGTTGAGTTCATTCTTATAGGAGGTATTTGAAAGCATTGCAAGCCAGTGTCCTTACTTACTCTAGCCTTAACATTCCAGATTATATGAAAGAAAACAAGGAAGAAAAAGGGTGAAAGTAACCTGTAATATGTTCATTTTTATATAGTGTGCCAGCCATTGTATCAGGGGAAAATATACTATTCTGAAACCCACAAACAATGGATGTACTTTATATGACAAATACACATACATACTTAGATTGAAAACTATCTAAAATTCTAAAAAGCCAAAAAAAAAAGATTTTCTGATTTTGGAGATTGAATTGAAACACTCTCTGCACATACTATGTTGTAAAGAGCAGCACAGGAATTTATAAATACATATTTGCTCTGAACTACATTGTTTCATTCGGTATATCACCATTCAGTTTAATTCTTGACAGTTCAACAAAAGAGGTAAGAAGTTATCTGAGTCCTTGACTCTCACATACAACAAAGGTGAAAGGTTGAGTCCCTGATTCTCTTGAGTATGTCTTGACAAACTCATCTGACCTAGAGTGAAAACAAGACAGCAAAGTAAGGATAAAATGGAAGATGGAAGGTAAACACAAACCCAGCACTGTAAGGCATGGAATGCATTTTAAGAAGCTATGTGCTGTTTTGCTGCGTGGCAACATTTATATTGCTATATGTGGGAAGAACTGAAGATGCTGAAGTATTTTTATTGAAATAAAAGTAATACTCCAGAATACTGAAGTCCATTATACTGGTGTTAAAAATCTGAGAAATGACTTGCAATAAGAATTAACTGATATTCTGCACTGAATTTTGTCAATTTTCATGAAATATTTTCCCATACAAAATATCTAAAATTTGTTTTACATGCAGATCAAGCTAATTTGCTTCTGAGAGGTCTGCCACTGCAGTTTAGTGATTTATTTTTCTATATATTCATGTATGTATTGATCTCAACATGTTTTGGATGTAAGACCCACAAAATGTGAACTATAACACAAACAGTAAGGAGTAAATTACTGCAAAAGCCAACTTTATTAAGAATGACATTGTGCAGTTCCGTGAAGTTTGCACATAATATTTTACAGTTTGCACTTTGAAAAGTCACTTAGTATCAGTATGAATGATGCCAATTCTGTGTCAATGTTGGTACTGTTTCTCTTGCCCTCTTGCTATAGATGGAAGATGAATTGACGTCACCACCCCGTATACATTTTTTCGATATAGATTCACTTCCTATCTACTGTTCAGTACTGTGTAATTTCCTTTTGAGTTCTCATATCCTATATGTGTGAAGTAACACTTTATGCTGATAAGAAACATTAATTTTAAACATTTTACACTGGCCTTAACTTCCTGGATGCCTTTTAGTGATATACAGGGATGTGGATAATTGTATGGGTGCTACATTACAAAATACTTGCTTAATACACAGATGTGTGCTACACAGATGTGTGGTCAACATTTGTTCATTTGATGGTGATTCACTGAGCCTGGAAAAATAAAAAAACTAGAATACTTTTTTATTTTCTTTTTTTCTTTTTCCTTCTTTCTTTCTTTTTTTTTCTTGTAACTAACCAGCCCACTCCCTTTTCTTGAATATACTCAATGTCAAAGTAATAAAACCATCCTTTTTGTATGTAAGCATTTTCCTGTTTATGAAATGGACCTTGAACCAATGACCATATTATTGTTTTTGGCTTATGTAGAAACAGGAGTATACTAGACCATGGATTTACATGTTTCTTCATGTTATCATGACCATGGCTGTGGAAGAAAGAGTCTTACTTTAATTGCTTTATCTTTGATCTATTTTGCCTGAGACAAAACTCATTCTTAGCCACCAAGATCAATATTGTGAAAATATCTGCAAATGGTACAGACCAGTCATGAGATTAGGAATAAGAAAAACTCTTACTTCAACTTTGATCCACTTTGCCTGAAGCAGAACCAAGTTAGCCAGCAAGGTTACCTCTGTGAAATATGAAATGGTATAGAACAGCCATGAGATTAGGAATATAAATTTAAGGTGTGTGAATATGTGTGTGTGTGTGTGTGTGTGTGTGTGTGTGTGTGTGTGTGTGTGTGTGTGTGTGTGTGTGCGCGCGCGCATGTGCACATGCGGTGTGTGCATGTGTGTGTTTGTGTGTATGTGTGTCATTGTGCATTATGTATATGTAGATAATGTATTTGTAGTACTGGTCCTCTAAAGTGTGTATTTATTGTGTAGACTGATTAGTTAACAGCTATAACCTTTACAGAAATGTATGTACTAGATATAACTGCAGTCTTAAAACAAGTGTTTTTTTAAATAACATCTAGGAAGTTTTAATATGAACCACTGGAATGCAGTGATGAAGCACTGATGCTACATAAATAAAATATTTTGAATGCCTTGCTTTCTGAATAAAAGACCATACATTTTCATTTTGAAAAATACTTCAACTGAATTTCAATTTTAGACCCTAAATCTGTATTAGATGTAGGGCATAACTCTGAAGACAAGTTCCACAAAGACTGGTACTTAGAGGCAAATTTTGCAAGAAAAAAATCATCATTTTCTTCAAGGGAGCAATGCCTCTTGTAGCCTCTGTGCATGATCTTTGTCCACTACAACCCCTGCTTTAAATATACAAATTCTAAGTCACCAAACTTTGAGGAAGAGGAAATGTTTGTTTTGTGTGTATATATAGTCAGATCGAAAGTCCTGTTCTTTGTAAAATCAGTTTTTAGGCTTTCAGCACTATCCATTTGTCTTCACTGTTTGAATAAACAACCAATAATGTTTATTACTGCAGCTCTGTTTGAAGCTCTTTATATATGGGCAATATTTGTTAATATCTTAGGTAATGGTGTTTTGTTATTAACAACATTTATAGTTGTCTCTATTAAGCTTTAGAACTGCCGCATTGTCAATAAATAAGCTGTGAATGATATATACTCAGAATATAAATAATTGTCTTATTGCTTAGTGACCAAATGAAATTAAACCAAACCTATTGGAATGAACTTTGCTGTTCTTGTATTTATTTAATGCAACTAAAAGAAACACGCAAAATGAACCTCCTGCTCACGTTTTCTTAAGAGGACTTTTATTAGATTTGTATCATGATGATGTTGATTATGAAGATAATAATAATAATAATTAATAATAATAATAATAATAATAATAATAATAATAATAATAATAATAATGTCACTCAGCTCAAATAGCCCATCTTCTAATCCATTTGGAAGATAATTTGAAGAACAGTTCTTGGGAAGGTTATTAATAAATGTTTGTACTACTTTTGTATCCATACGTGACAACAGCCAGTGAAATTTTGCATGGTCATTGAATTGACAGTTAGTAATTATATATTTACAGTAATTGTATTATATACAGGTATAGACACTGACTTACACACACACACACACACACACACACACACACACACACACACACACACACACACACACACACATACACACACACACAAGTAATCCCACCAAACTGAAAATATTTTTGTCTCTGTTTAGGGAAGTTGCTGCTATCCAAACAGTGTTAAAATGTGACTGTGTCTTACTTAACTCTATACCATCTGAACTGGTATTTAGTTTGGTACTACAGCTATACTTTTGAATGGATTGATAATTAAATAGCTTTAATGCATGTTTTATAAACATTTTAAACAAAAAAAGATTATTAGCTTGTCTTTTACATGATATAAACAATCTCACATGGGAATGGATTTGGGGGTGCATAATTTCACCATATGCAGTATAACTTACCATTTAACACATTTTTGTTGTATCACCCCTACATGGTCTAAAACTGCCCACACCAGTCTAGATAGCCTAATAATCTCTTAGAAACACCAATAACTGCTATGTTAATTCAACCTATGTGCCACATATGACCTAGTGTGATATTAGTCTGTAGCACAGCACCATAGCTGAGCTGTTCTCCTTCAGGTTCTCTAGGCCAGGCCTCAGTGTTGCCAGTGTTATCCACAAATATCACAAGAAAGTAAAAAGTGTTGGTAGTTTGTCTATAGGCTATAGTTCATAGTATCATACTGAAGGAATAAACACATTTATTCCAGATTTTTTTTTTTTTGCTACTTATAAACCAAAATTAAATTTGATAGCCAGTTCTTTAATTCTACAGCCAGTTCTTAGTCTTAGTGACAAAATGTCACATAACAGTAGAATACTGGAAGCCAGTTAAAAAAGGCTATCCCTTCAATCAGTGAGATGGGCTGTATTTCTTAGATATGAAAGATGTTTGCCTACTGATTTTAGTTCCCCCTGTTCAAAATGTAATTTAACTGTGAACAATTCTAGAGAACCTATTTTTTAGGTGAAGGTGCTGTTTTTTGCAACACTTCTTTATGTTCAATGCATAGATCACTGTTGTAGTAGCCTGAGCTATATGGGTTATGTACCTCATGATCAGTCAGCTTACAAAGCTAAAGGATGCGTACCATGCACTTCAACCATCAGGAGCGTGAATGGAACTCTATAAAAGACAGTTGGAATGCCAAAATCTCTAGAGATTTTTTTTTTTTTTTTGCTGTGAAGAGCACTCCTTTGGTGGACCATGTGGAACTGTTGGTTTCCTAGCGATCCTTCAAATCTGGATACATAAGTCCCTTTTGGGAATAACCCTCCACTAACTT
The DNA here is from genome assembly GCF_019279795.1 of Protopterus annectens. Lineage (NCBI taxonomy): Eukaryota > Metazoa > Chordata > Ceratodontiformes > Protopteridae > Protopterus > Protopterus annectens. The sequence continues at coordinate 487,328,861 of NC_056735.1, forward strand.
TTTTTGTCATTCATAAGGGAGTGTACGTGTAAATGGTTATGTGAACATTTTGAATGAAAAGTTCTATTTTTGACAGAACTTTTACTCAGGTTTTGTATATTTGCTGGATACTATGCTTATGGGGGGCTGTCAGTGGTTTACTTACATCAGAATAACTTGTTCTCTGCCTTACACTTTATTGACTTATCCAGGCTCTGCTATCTGCTTTTAGGTCAAAAGACAAGAGACAGTATTTCCATGTAGAACACTGGAAATCTAGGCCCTAAAGCGCTAGTATACATACATATGTTACTAAGAAGGCTTACATCACACAAATACAGTATTATCTTAGTGCATTGATTAATATGCATATGAAGCAAATTTGTGCTTTTCCATCTAGAGGCTATGGATAGACTTACAACAGCTGAATGTGTAATAAGGAAGTATTTTACTCCTGTGGGTAATGCCTGAAACTCATCTGCTTGCAGTGTTAGCCAGTTCTCTGCAGATAGTGAATATTTCATTCCTGCTATCTGTTCAAATAGTAAAACAACATAGGACCATAAGGAATGTACATCGGGGCATGCAAGAACTTATGGCAGTTGTCCCCTGGGAGTTGAAAGCAATCCTCAAACTAACCTATGGAAATAGATCCCAAAGCTGCACTCTTAGCAGGTGACGAATGCTCATCATATAAGAATTTAATCTGATTTTCTAAAAGGGTTGGGAAATTGTGAAGAACTTTCTATGAGAGGAATAACCTTGAGGTGTCAGCTATATTCCCTCATCCACGAATACCAGTCAGTGCAGGAAAGCATCGCATCTAACATTGACTTAACCTCAGGTTGAAATAGAGAATAATACATCCTCAATGCTCTGATTATAGCAGGGTCACCAAATCTTGTATGGCTCAGAGAGCAGTATTAAAGATGGTTTAAAACCCAGCAACATCTTAGATTTAGAAGCAAGGAGGCCATGCCTAAGTTAGAAATGCTTCCAACAATCAGGAGGCATTGAGTTAAACTGATTGCAACTAATATAATGCCTCAGCTTGTAGTCTGTAGTAGATGAACTAAAGTGGTCAACACTTTTACATGTCAGTCTATCTAATATACTGGATGGCTGTCAATCCAAAGTAATTTCCATTAAGGAGCACTGACCACTTCTAAAATTGGGTTATTACACAGACCATGCCTATTAGAAGTATAGATACAGAAGTGGATTCAGTACAAAGTCAGCAATGTAGATTGGTGGGCAGTCGTTTTCCATACCACAAAAGACCTGATAGGGAAGAGGCCTGCAGAATATCTGCATCAATCTGAGCCCATATGGGGTTGTTTAGTTGTTTTGTAAAGTAAAAGCTGCCATGTGTTTCTCATCATTTAAAAATCCTAAAGCTAACATGGATGGAGAAAATAAGATTTTAAAAATAATTTTGTGACAACATAGGTTCCAAATAAAAGTAACCATTAAATTCTTAGGTAGCCATGTTCCTAACACAGATGTAGGAATATTCCATAAGACATAAAATAATTTGGGACAAAACATTATTTTAGTGGATTAATCCAACCCAATAAATAGAAGAGTAGCTTATTCCAATAGTGGACAGATATAAATAATTCTGTCCAGAACCTATTTATGTTGGCCAAAGGTGTTTCTTTAGTTGTGGTATATGATTCTATACCCAACTACTGAGTGCACTCTGAGCTTCATTTATAAAGTAGTTGACAGCCCCCCTTCTTTACGTTTAGTAACTGAGACATTTATAAGCATAATGTTAGTTTTTGACTCATTAACTCTAAGGTTAGCTAAGCCTTAGGATTGTCAGAACAAGTCTATTAAACTCTAAATAGTTGAACATGAGTTTAGACAGTCATCAGGAAAGTATAACACAGATACATTTGGGCCCGAGCTTCCACCCATCAGTTTGGGTATGATCTGCTAGGTTTTGCACTAAGTGGTCTATACCTATCAAAAAAAAGAGGGAAAAGAGGACAGCATGGCCATGTTCCACTTCCAAGACTGCAAGGAGTTGAGATTTAATTCTCCCAAGTATTGTGATAATCGGACATCAATATAAAGCTTTGGAAGCAGTAATAAAATAAGATGGAAATCGAAAAGCAGTCATCACTTCCCAGATATAATGCCAAATCACTGTATTGAAAGCCCTTCCAAAATCTATAAATGCTGCCACAGAAGGATCCGGCATGTTATGTCTGTTCTGTATCAATGACATCAGTGCTCTAGTATGGTCTATACTTCACCTACTCTTAACAAAGCTAACCTGGGTTTTACATATCAGAAAAGGTGGGGGAGGTTCTTTTGGCTAGAACATTTGTGTATAATTTAGCTTTCATATTATTAAGAGATATTGGACTGTAGTTTTCAGCTTTTACAATGCCAATTCATTTATGTAGCACCATACTTTATGTAAGGAAATATAATTAGTTGAAAATATAATGCACAAACAAGGTCTAGTAACCTCACACCTGCAATCATTAGGTTTTTACTGGCAATAACTGGCCAAACCAAGACAACTTTAAAAGATTCTGTACCAGATACTGACATAGTAGGATTTTAGGAGTTTGCACAGGCATATCAATGATTTATTGTTTATGAGTAGGTACAATCTTCTTCCACCTGGTTTAGTGAGCTTCTGGTTCTATTCTAGCTTTAGAAAGAATGATCTGAAATGTGCTTCACTATTTGCTTCCAGCAAATTCAGATTTCGTGGTACTTGCTGCAAGAACTACCCCCAAGCTACCTTCTTCACTTTTGTTGTGATCTGTCATCACAAGATCACTTAAACTGTTTTATACACCTAAAATTATTTAGCTTAGATATCTCTGGAAAAAGTGACAGCATTTCTGTGAGAAAGCTTGCATAAATGTTTCATTACACCATTGGTTGCTGGTGAAGTGGGCGGTGCAGGAAGTAAAGGAATGGGTGAGGCTAGCTGGAATGGAGTGGGACTATATTACAACAGGTTAAAGACAACTTACGAATGATAAAACAATGGCTGGGATCAGTAATGTTGATCCACAGCTTGCCTCATTACCCATTCATTCTAACCACTTTATTGACTATATAGGTCAAATATCTCACTGTAATCAGATGAGTCAACCTTGGATGACATGAATCCCTAGAAAAAGGACACTATGATGCCCTTTGCTGTACACTGGTCTCCTAATACATTGCAGTGCCCCCTCAGTTTTCCCCATCCTAGGTCCCACACCATCCATCCGGATTACTTTGTTGTTTTTTTTCACAGTTTGACTTATTCTACAGGTTTTTAGTCCAATATTTCAGCAAACCTTAACTGACTAAGACTCCATTGCAAATAATTGTAGAGGAAGTAACTGCTATGACCCCTGAAAACATGAGATATAGATACTCTGAGGTGCATTTAGGCCTTTTTTCCAACCTTTTTATCCAGTGATGGCCAGAACAAAAATGGGTAAGGAAAGAAATTCAGACTTATTTTTGTTTTCTAACATGTAAGAAATAAACTGTATCCAAAGCTTAATGTTCAAAGCTGACTATATAGTAGTTCAACAATAAATGGAGAAGACGAATCTTGCAATGATACCTAAATCATATTGCAGAATATTGCCTGCTCCCCTGCCTCCCAAGAAAATATAGTAATCTTCTGTGTAACCTTCTGGTATTAGGCTGGAATTAAAGTGAAAGAACACATTGTCACCATCATATGTTTTAAGTTGTCATACATATAAACTTCATGCCTCTTCACTCCTTCCTATTAAAGACAGCCATCTTCTGTGTGGCCCTTTTGGTGTTACACTGAGAGAAAAGTGAAAGAACAAATGGCCATTGTTGTATAATTCAGCTTGCTGCTGTCAAGCATAACCAAAGTGCTTCTTACCCATACTCGCAAAAGTTAGCTACAAGTATATCTGATGTTTGATTGTGAGGAAAGTGAAAAAATAATGATCACAATAATGCATTTGAACTTGTAGATCTTAGACAGTACTCTGTCCTTTGATGTGCTATAATGAACTTTTAAGCATGTCAATGATATTTGTTTGTCTTGAAAGTTAAATAAATAATAACCACACTATCTCCTGACCCACACAAAGTGACCTTCTGTGCATATCTCTCAGCAGAGCTGGTTTTAGACTAATCATGGTCGAAGACAGAGTTTAAAGATATGGCCCCTACTAAGCCTGTGTTAAAATCCTGTTACAAAGATAAAGGTTCTGCAGGCACCCAAAAGCTCTGAGGATTTAGATGGTCTGTGATGCACTTTATGCTTATTTTGAATGTGAATTATATATTGGCGTTTTTTACTGGGGGTAGGTCGATATTCTCAAAGACCATTGGAGGAGAACTTACAAATGAATCCACGTCTACTTAGAAACAGAAATCCGCTTCACTTTAGAAATACTGCTTGCTGTCCCGATACATTTACAATCTGAAGAAGATTCAAAAGCGCTTATCGTATGAGATTATTTGGGGACCTTTTACGGAATTCCACGTGTTTTAAGAAAACTTGTTAATAAATTTGGACCTAGTACTGGGAGTCAGTAGACTGTGATACAGTAAGGGCCTGAGACAATGCTGTAGCTGGGGTGCAGTTCTTGTTGAATGATCTGGTTTGCAACAGGCACATTTTTTAAAGCAGTGATCCTGTACTGCTGATGTTTACCAAAAATTAAACAGTCATTATTCTGACTGTGTAGGACTAATGTATATTTGTGTGAAGAAATATAAACTTCACCATGACTGGTTAGAATGTTTTTGCATGAATCATATCTGGAATAAATTACTGTATCCATTATTATTTATTGTTTTATTATAGATATCTGAGGTATATGAGATCAATAAAGTCAACAGAGCTGCGGGGAAAGAGGGTCATTTGTACCCATTTTTGTTTGCTTAAGCTATGTAGTCATTATTCTGGCTTTGTATGACTAATGTGAACTTGTATAAAGCAAGCTGTAATACTTTACTGTGGCTACTGTTTATGTGAACAAATGAAATACGTCACTGACCATTATTTTTTATCTCACTTGAACATCTGAGGTATATACAGTCAACAAAGTGGCTATAACTTCTGGGTAGGCAGGCTGTCTTTGGATTAAAGTGAATAAACCTGGAGCAGGATTCAATAAACTCTACACAGCTGACTGAAACCATGTGCACATCATGCAGCGATGTGCACACAATAGCACACCAATCTGTATTCGGTAAGTAGCTCTACATGATGTGTAGAACTGTGCAAACATGGTAAATATCATGGAATGCTAATTACTGCACAACCAGCTGAACTGTATGCTAATCAACAAATCCAAGATGGCGGAACTATTCAATAAGCTATACAGCAGTTGTGTACACTTACTGTAGCTTTCTGCTTTGTACTTCAAAACCTACTGGAATACAGCCACAGAAGGTATACTGGAGGGAAAGAAATTAGGGGTTGCTGCTGCTGCTCTTCTTCATGTGCATGTATAACAAGCTCGAGTCTGTGTTGCTGCTGCTGATAATAGACCTTAGGCAAAGAGGAGAAGGGTATTTAGACTCTGTTTACCTTTTCATGGTCTGCATGAGGTGGAAATAGTCTAGTGCTTCAGGGTGGATAGAGACACACTACAGGAACCCTGCAACCTCTGTCATTATCACTTCACAGGAAGGGCAAACCAAAGGGAACCAATACCTGTGGAGACCAAGATATGTGTAGCACTTAGAAAATTAGCTACAGGAGCCTTTCAATGACCAACAGGAGACAGACTGAAAGTGTCACAGGCATCAACATCCAGGATTCTACACCAGTTCCTGAATGCTCTGCTACAGCATGCCAGTGACTGTCCCCCATAACCCCAAGGGCAGAACTAGAACTATGCAGGAGTCCAACCCCATAGCACACTTTCTCAAAGTCTTGAGTTCCACAGACTGCAAACACATTGAGATCAAAGCACCCCCCTGGGAACAGGAAGGGTCTACATCTACAGAAATGATTTCCACTGCATTAACTGCTAGGTCATGTGTAATGCAAGAGGAATTATCCTGAATGTGTGTATTGGCAACCCTAGCAGTTACCACTACTCCCATATCTGGAACACCTCACAATTCTACCGGAGGTTTTCCAGGAGTGATGTCTCACAAGGCCATTTATGGGGTGATGCATGGTATGCACTTGAAGCATGGATGATGTTTATATACCTAAAAAGAACCAATAAGGTGTCTGAGTACAGACACACCTATACCGTAGCAAATCAAATCCTTTTTCAAGTTTATAGCAAACCACCAATTAAAAATATGAATATTCATAGTGTAAAATATATCAATCAGAAATATCTGCAAATGCATCAGTTTAATTTGTCCACTTCAATTTCTGTCCCAATTAATAGCTGATTAGAATTGGAATAAAGTCTGAAGAACTACATTCTGAACCTCACTTCTTATAACATATTTTTTCATAGTTCATTAAAACTGTAAGATGTTATTTCTTTGTTATATGCAAACGATTAAACTAAATCATTATGAGTGCCCCTTTTATAAGAACGAATAAGACCCAGCATATTATTCGATGTTCTCAGAGCCTCATATACATATCAAGGGCATCTGATTAGAAAGCCTCTAAAAGGGCGCACCTACAACAGTGTGTCAAGTTTTCCATATCAATATCCATCCCTTAGAATAACAAACCAGTCCTATATGAATGCAAAATCAAGGAAACTGTATTCCAACTCTCATAACTTTCAGTTTATCACATGATATATCTTCAGTGCAAATTAAGATGTTTGTAAGGTCATTAGTTAGTACATTCTCCACTGCATATTTTAGTATATACTTCAATCTAACTCCCAGCTTTCATTTTGCAACACAATGATAACTGTTCACAAAATGTCCACAAATCATTAAGTGAATAAAAACATTTGCATAAATGTAAATGTGTAACGTCCTCTCCAGAGTATAAAATAATCAACCTGGAAACATTAACCAGACACACCTTTCTATACTATCGAATCAAATCCACCAAAAGTGAAAAGCAGCCAATCATAAGTTTTAAACAAATGTACAAGTCAAACCTTCTGTCTCAATTTTCTTCCTTTAAGGACTGGTTTTATTGATAAATTAGCATTCAGCCCTGGATATATATAGGCCTGAAAGGTGGCAATCCAATTCATTTCACAAGTTTCTGTTTGTAACATGATATCACCTACTTGTGGATTATTAGAAAGTACTTGCAGGGCCATAAACTGGAATGTATGTGATGCATTCTCTGCTATATGCTTGTAGAGAGGATTCTTAACATCCTTTAATTTAATGTCACTAATATGTTTCCAAATTCTCTCTCGAAACTGTCGATCCATTTTTCACACATAGTAACATGCATAGGAAACACAAGTGGCAATATATACTATATGTTTAGAACCACAATCTGCATATTGTCGACAGAAGTATAGAGTGCCAAAAAATGAATATAAAAACTCATTCCTACTGCTGATGCATTTACAGCAAGAACATCTTTTGCATGGATAAGTTCCTTGTTTATTAATTCTCAAAGAATTGCTCTTAGGAAAATATAAAAGCTGTTTAAGATTCTTATTTCTTTTAAATCCAAAAGATGGTCATACACCTACTATATATTTCATAGTAGGGTCAGCATATAGTATTTTCCAATTTTTTTTAATGATGTCACAGATGTACTTAGTGTCACTTGAATACGTTAAAGCAACCCTATTCATAAATTTAGTATCATTATTTCCATAGGCTCCTGCATAAATGTTCCTTTTGTCCATATTAGATGTAGATTCTTCATTATACAGGAAATACGGCCGCGCTTTAGTTGTTCTAACATAGTCAGCTTTGTCCAAAACTTTTTTGATCTCTTGTTGCTTGTATCCATGTTACATCAGTCCTATACCCATTCATTCAGTAGCATGAAAAAATTCATCATCTTTGGTGGATATGCTTGAGATTCTACACATCTGGTTCATAATTACATTGTAATAAACATGCTGTGGATGCATACTCTCGCTACATAAAAAAATGTTCTTTCTACAAGCCCCCCTGCATCCCCCACCCCCTGCTAATTATATATACCAACTCTAAACAACACTACAGAAAGGTCAAATTCCATTTTCAATATTCTGAATTTTAGATATTTTGATTTTCGGTCTTTTGAGCTTTTGATCTTCTGAAGGGGGACCCCCCCCCCACACACACACACGCACACACACTGCTTGATTGACTACCTGCAGGGTACTTTGGAGAAATGCCATGTCACATACAGCATGTCTTTAGGATGTGAAAAAATCTGAATAAAAGGCAACAAGAAATATGGAGGACATGCAGACACTAAATAAAAGAAACCAAAGCCAACCTTTGTGAAACAGCAATACTACTTACTGTAGCACTGCAACAATAATCAATTGGTTTCACACATGACCTTCACAGACTGTCAAAGACAGTTACTTGATCTGTGCAGTGCTGATGCTTCACTCTGATGGAAAGTGAAAGAAATTATGGCTAACTTGTTAGTCGTGGATAGTCTGTAATAATCACACACACATATAAACACATATGCAAAGCTTTAGCAACAATAATTTTGCAATGGTTTTAACAACTACCGTACATTGTAACACTGCTCCTGCTAAGGCAATTTAGTGACTATTTCACTCTGATAAGACAGCATCAGGATAAAGTCACCTTTGTGCACAGACAGCCTTTATGCCCATCAATTACAGTCAACTTATTGACTGTCTACATATACCTCAGTTGTCTGACTGAGATTTAAAAAAGAAATGATCACAGCAAAGCACTGCAACTTGTTTCATTTTATTTATTTATTTATTTATTTAACATTTGTTTACTGGGAAAGTACGACTGGACACAGGTCCTTTTTCAGCAGAGGCCCGGGGAGAGAAGCTCCATGAGTAACAGTAAATTTTCATGCACACTTTACAATAATCAATAAAGTATAAAGTAAACAAAATGTAGTATACATAATAACATGTGTTACATCTTGAAACAAAACCTGGGCTTTGAACATAGCTAGAACTATTTCTAGGTATGACTTATGTCAAGATAAAAGATTAAGACAGGTTGGTAGGAATAAATGCAGACTAGTCCTGCAAAACCAGATTACTGATTGCTTAACTAAATTACAGTGGCAGGGTATTATTATCCACATGCAGCCCATATACTCGGCAATTATCGCTGCTTTGTTTACCGTCCACTGTTCAGCTGTCTAATTTCAGGAAAATAATAGCTACAGTAATGTATTTCAGATTTGCTATGAAGCTGTGCAGAGCTGCTTGACCCCAGAAACATGATACATTTGATTGTGCCTACAAGCAAACTTACTTGATGAGATTGCATGGACAACCACAATGGCTACCAGGGTTGAAAATACTGCAAAAGCAGCAGTAATAATGCAGTAAAAAAGTGGACTGAGTGCAATGTACACAACTACAATTATTTGCAGAATGAAATACTGGTGGGAGGGAAGGCAAGGACAAATACAAGGAAAAATACACTAGGCAGGGAAAGTATGCTGATGAAAATGGGCACAGACATGAATGATAGGCATGAATAAAGAGGACGAGGGTATGGTAAATATGGCAATGTCCCCAAGATATGATATGTTAATGTATGTACACTTCAAAGACAGGTCAGTAGCATACCATTGAGAACATATGCAGGCAGCACAGTACGTACTGCTGTTTACACCTCATGTGTGAATATATTATATCATCACACATGATAGTATCTATGTGATGGTCACACAAGTTTATATGTCAATGGAGGTGAATGGTTGTGATATAAACATCACTGACTTACTCCCGGGAGAGGAGATTTAGCAAGGATGCAATATACAACAGGGGGTACATGGGTACTTTGAAGATCTGCAAAATTACTTGCTTGAATGTGACTGACATGTCATCATAGCTCTCAACCAATCAGGGACACATACAACGGACTCCTGAACAAATGTAGATAGAAACAGGCACAATCATGGGCACTTTTAAAATGTTGCAACCATTAATCTGCAGCATTGACACAATATGTGAGAGTAAGTTATCATACATATTCTGCAGGAACAGACTCACAAAATTGTCATTATTCTGTAAGGGGAATTCACCACCTCTTCCCAAAAATGACCATTTTTTGAAGGGGTTAAGAGGAACAATGTTAAAAGTGGAGTTAAAATCATGGCCAATCCTGGCCAGTTTAGAGGTTTGCATGACATAAGTCACAATCCCCACCTGCAAGGATCAACCCCATGCCATCAATGTTGGCAATGAGCTGTACATTTACTAGGTGCAACACAGAAAGACTTATCACATAAGCATCTATCAGGCACTCTGAAGGGAAGTCTTCACTGTCAACTCCTAAGGGGTATGTATCTCAAAGAATAGTTCTGTATGGCCTCCCAGATGTGTGGTTGCTCACTGTGCCAAATGTGACATACTTGGCTAAAGCATCCCTGGCTGACTTAGGTATTGGCCATATGGAGAACAACATATACAAACACCACACTATTAGGAATGGATTCCCTACACTTAACTTATACATAGCTTAGTGCTGCGTGCATCTGCCATATGTAATAGCAATCAATATTGTCTAAAGCATCTGTAATTGATGTGTGAATTAAGACATTAACCATTATAAAGAATGCTACAGCAGTATGGGAGACTGATGGAAATGCATCAACTATGCCCATGTGCACAGAAAGTACGGCAGTGCAAAGTCAAGGTTCAGTGATTGAGGAAGCTGTCATTGTGATACTGTACACATAGCAAACAATACATGGAGCACCCTCTATAAGTGCATGTCAAATCTCAACATGTGCCACGTGATCACTGTCCCCCTGACATTGCCAGTGAAAATATAGTGCCATGAAATCATGACATAAATCCATATGTGTTCATGCAAACTATCAAGTGGTAATACAGTTGCAATGTAGTGGTATGTCTGTGACATAGTATAGTCACACTACAGCTGTACCTGCACTACAACTGGACTTCAGGCTGTACATCACCTCCAAATAAAACCTTGGGTATGAATCACATCCAACATAGTGGAACTGTTAACACAGTTGAGCAACTCTTCTTATTTCACATCATTACATCAATTGTACATCATATGCCTGTATGTTTATCAGTGAAAATATGTGGGTGAGTGCCCTAGCTCCATATATGGACACATTTCAAATGAGGTGGATGTGGTTTATGCAGAATGACACAAATGCTGACAGTAACACAATTCTGCTGGGGAACAGTTGTATAATCCTTGTGAATAGCAACACAATTGTACATACAAATAATTTATCAAGGTTGAAAGTGAATCTCAACATGCATATGTTTGTATACATATAATAGCATTGCAACATATGGATGAACCCAGGTGTATGCACCCATGTAATCAGTATGATGTAATATTCATGTATGCCAGATAACATTTCCAGATGCTGAGTATACTGTCACTATAATGGTTGAATGAGAACTGTGTAGAATGTTGATATACTCCACTACAAGAACACATGTCTTAGGCAACAATATGGATAGCATCATCCCATGTCAACAGTCCTCAGGAGGCATATTACTATAGCTGTTATAGAAGGAACATGTAATCAAATGGCAGCAGCAGCTGCTAATAAATTATCTCAAATCACAGATCGGAATACACTGTTGTAGGACTACAGTCCATCCACACCTCAACCTAGAACATGTAGATGACAACAACATTGAAATGTGCAATGTTCAGAGGGTCATAGGACATTACTAGAATGGCCAACTGCACATAAAATTCTAGCTATTATTAAACCATTTAAACCCAAACCACTATCCCAGGATTTAATAAACTCCATGTAGGCACAGTGTAGAGCCTACATGGAATGTATTCATGTACATGGCCATGGTTCTCCTTCAGCAACGCACCATGCATACTAATGATGGTGTGCTGCCGAGGGGAAGCCAAGGAACATGGATATTTAATCAGTGTAGGGAAAAGTATAGCGGCTATCTGTAGCTGCAGATGAGTGTGAGGCTCCCTGTAATGCTCACTGCCACTGTTGTAATGTTGTGAAGTGTCAACTGTCTAATAAGTCTTTTGTATGATGTGTTACTTGATTTTTAATATTTTTATAATTTTTTTTGTTTGTTTGTTTAACTGCGTGTTTGTGTGGTATGGAGCACAGCAATACCAAGCTGTGCTCACATATAGACAGCTGACACCTGGCAGGTGAAACCAGATGTAATTGTTTGTTTGTGTCTTTTGGCTTTTCCTGGTTAGGGGTCGCCACAGCAGAACTCCGGTCCGCTAATGATTGGTAGTGGACTTTTATGAACTGGGTTAACAGCCCTGATGCACAACCTTCAATGAAGGTACACGCCCCATTCACGTATGCCTCCACACAGAAGATGCTGCAGCTGAGAATCGAACGGGACAACATCTTGCTATGAGGCGACAATGCTACCGCAGCACCACCACCGCAGTGAAACCGTGAAACTGGATGTAATTAATTATCATAATTATATATATATATATATATATATATATATATATATATATATATATTTTTTTTCCATTGATGTTTGTGCAGTGTGGAGCACAGCAGAGCGAAACAGACCTCACACACACATGGCAGGTACCTGCCAGAATAGAAACCGGATGTAATTAATTATTTATTTATAGGTGTGTTTAAGCGTGTTTGCGTGGCACGGTGCGGTACTCAGCAATGCTGACAGGTACCCTAGAAGTATATGAAAAAGTGTACTAGTCTTTAGAACATCCAACTAGCTCCATGGGTAGAGTTATGGTCTTATGTGTAGTAGGTCCTGGGTTTGAGTCCATAACAGGCAGAATATGTCTGTAAATTAATGTACTATTTTTCTTTAATTTCATTATAGTATTGTGAATTTTGGCACTGCTGTGGTCTGCTAAGCACTGCTCAATCATGTTAAGCAGTGCATAAACATGCTAATGGCTACCCATGTTTGCATGGTGCTAAGCCTCACTAAAACCACTGTTCTATGTGTTTTCATGCTGCTTGGATTCACTTAGCTGGTTTGCGCACTCTTAGCAAAGTGGCACTTTTTTGAATGTTGGTGAATGATGTGTAAGGGTGGGAAAACAGTCTATATTAAGACCAATAGGTGGGAATTCTGCAACAATCATTGGAGTTCATTCAACTGTTTGTATGGCTGGCAGTGTTGGTGAAGGTGTACGCTTTTGGGTGCAGTGGTGGGGCATTCAGGAGTCCAGGGTCATGGTCAGGCTCCTTATTAAAAAACATGAACCCCAGCTGATGCAGGGCAGATTCCAGGGCTCAGAGTGCAAGGTGAAGGCCTGGAACCATTTAGTCAGGGAATTCACCAGAGTTACTGGTATCCCCTGCACAAGTGAGCAGTGTCATCACCATTTTGATGACCTGAAAAGGAGGAAGAGGGGAACCATGGACACCTGGGTCCAGGAAGCTTGAGATGGGAATGCACCACAAATATGTAAGTATGTCTTCTTCTGTCTAACCAATATGGAAGCTGAAGGTCTGCAAAACAGGTATGCATAATGGTGTGCTTCTCTCCCAACAGCTGCAGCTGAGAAGGTTCCCAATGTTGCGTTCCATGCTGGGTGCCTGGATAGGTTGCACCGTGAGCATGGTAAGTATGGATTTAGTATGTCAACTGTAGGGCAATAAGCAAGAAAGGGTAAAGCATTTACTGCAATAAAGTATACACAAGAAAAACTGTACTGCAATAAATGGGCATATATAACTGTAGTGCAATAAATTGATAATTAGAGCTGTAGAGCTGTCGTGCAGTAAATGAACAATAAGAACTGTATATAAATAAAGCATTAGCAATAGCAATAATATTAAGCAAAATGTTGCTCAGCAGGATTGTGTTTTGTCATAACAATTTCAGTAGAGCTGTATGCATTGATTGTCAATGGTAAGGTTGCTGCAGTCAAGTGTGACACTGTAATAGTTGTAGCCAGCAAATCTAATGGTCTGTAAATTGTATTGCCCAAGCCATAGTAGTGTCCAAGGCTGTCTCCAGGCCAATATTGGTCTCATAATGCTCTCTCTTCCTCAGACAGCAGGTAATACAGGTATATGAGTGAGGCAGCCCAGTCCATGGGCAGAAACTGTGTGTGGACTTCATAGATATTTCAAACCAATAATAATAACACGTGTTCGCTGGCATTGTTGATTCTAAAATACATCTTTTTTCATATATGCTGTATGGTTGTATTCCATGCATGTGTATTCTACTGTCACTGCAGTCTACTATAACACTGTAATAGTACTAGAATGCCAGAAGAATGTCCTGTAGCTTGTATTGCTCAATTCATAGTATAGATCTAGGTGATCTCCAGGTAAGTGTCAGTCACTCAAAAGTCAGCAGTGACTCAGTAGCTCAGCCTGTAAAATGCTTTGTATGCAGTGCATTGTACCCCACACAGTTCTGGGTTCAAATCCAGTGGTATATAGCACTAAATTTTCAGTACTAATCACATAATGTTCACATTTTCTCTCTCGCCAGGAATACAACAAATATATGGGTGAGGTGGCCCATATTATTAGCAGATAGTGTGTTTAGATTTCACAGAATGTTAACATCAATACCATGAATGTGTTCATCAGCATTGTTGAGTCATAAATAAAGCTGTGTAATCCAGTATGGCTGTATCCCTCACATGTCTGAACTAAGTTGCTGCAGTCAATTATTACATTATTTGCAGATGTCCCCTCCAGTCACAGCTATTGGGTTCTACTCTCATGCCTGTCAACTAAGGCATGATGCCTGTTTAGTTTACTTACTGTACACAAACATGCCTCTCAAGTGTCACGATTTCTCATAATGTAATTAAAACTGCCTAATCCGTCTGTCACATGATTAGCAGATAACTTAATACCTGGAATGCAATGTATTATCAAATTTATTTACAGAACACCTGGGTAGTTATGTAAGTCCACATTATGTGAAACTGTTCTGTGTAGTGGTGTACCTGTATTTCTTACTCCCTGGCCCATACCAACCTATGCTAACAGCTTGAGTGTATGTACTTGCTATATCAATTATAGGAGAATTGTAGTCACTGTACTCAAACCTGACACTACACACCTGTAGATTATATATTTCAGTGTATTGAGGGATATAGGCTGCAATGTCAGTAATGCAAATTTTCTCTCTCTCCCCATCCCTTATCTTCATTTATTTATTACTGTTATTTATTATGATTTAATATTAATATAATTTGTTACAATAACTATATTTTGGAAAAATGTGTTTCATTATTGATATGTTTTATTATGATTTAATAATAACATATTTTGTTAAACTAACTATATACTGGAAATGGGGTTGATTATTGTTATGTTTTATTATGATGCAATATTAACATATTTGTTAAACTGTTTTGTTGGCCGTATGATTTACTTTTTACTGGTATGCTGTTACCATACTAACTGTTATGTTACTAAGTGTTGTGTTGCACATGTTATACTTTAATATATATTTGGATGAATATATATATGAAGCTCGACTCTGTTAATGCTAACATTGGTTTGGTTATTAATAATCATAATGTGTTGCTATACCTCATATCCCACAGCACGTCAAGGTAGGCCGATTCCAACTGATCTTTCTACCCTGCCTCAACCAGCCATAGTACCAGGTCCCAGCATGTCTGGGCCCCAGACCAGTGGTGCCCTCTCTACTGCCCCTGCACTACCTGCAGCATTGGGTAGTACTGCCCCATGGGACTGGGCCTGCCCCCCCTTTGGGAGTGGTGATGGAAGGGGTGTTGTCAACCATGTGAAGCTGCCAGTCCTGGTGTGCAGGATAGCCCACCATGGCTATGATCACCACCTGCATTGGATTGAGGGCATACTGGCCACCCTGGTGGGACAGCCTTTCCCTGGTGCCAAGCCTCCAGCACAGCCACCCTCAACAATCCCATGAGTGGGGATGTTGAGTCACACTGCTGGTGTCTGGAGGCACGTGGGACTTAGATTCCACAACACCCTCCCTACCAAGGTGTTCACCCCCCTCATGTGTCACACACAACCCCTATCTGCTGTCTTGTCTATCTTGTCTATTTGCAAATGCATCTTCACCTACCCAACTTACCTCCTCCACATGTACCTATGCCCTTTCCCCAACATTCCACTCTCACCTTAAAAAAATGGGCACCTGTCCCAAAATAAGATATTGTCCCATACATAGCTCTCCATTTTTCATACATGTTCACTGGACACACATAATTTGGTCCAACTGACTTGACACTGCAGTTATGTTGTCCTTACCCCTCTCTCTGGGTTTTGAGAATCCAAATTCATCTACAAATTCTCTCAAAGTGCCAGTTGTTGCTGTAAATGAAATGGATAGCTATGGTTCTTTCCTACACCCTTCCTGCACATCCTTCCCTGTCTTTCACTATGTTTTTCCCTCTGTTTGCCCCATTTCACCACTTTCCTATCTCCCCTTTTTTCTTTTCTTTATATTTTTGAACACAGAGTTGTGCAACACACTGTGTCACACAGCTTCATTAAGATCAGCTAAATAGAGCTATAATGACTATATGTGTTTCTAACAGTGTAAGACACATGTACAAAATAAACACCTCTGCCGTGTTTTGAACCCATCACACCTGCAGCACACTGCATTAACCCGCCATGTCATGTAACTCTTAATTAATACAGGTGGTTTACACATAACATAGTAATTGCCAATTAGAGTCATTAGGTGTGTTTCAGCAGAGCTGTGTGCCATGCCCAACTAAGCAAACTGGAATAAAAAAGTAATGGAAAAAATGGGAGTGTACTTTGGGCTCTGGTGCAGTGGTATACCACTAGACAGCATGACATGAAAATGGATGTAATTGAGGCCTGTGATAGTAGGTAAATGTGCCCTTTTATCAGCAGCATGCAGAAAGTCACCTGCTAAGGCATTCATGGCAAAATACATATTCATCTGGGACTCTGGTACGGAAATACATCCATATAAAGCCATGCACATACTGAAGAATGTAGTAAATGCATGTCACAGCCTATATGTGTGCACATATATCTTGCAAATACATCCACTGTAGCAATGACTCAGTAGCTCAGTCTGTTAAATGCCTTGCATACTGTACATTTTGCCACACACAGCCCTGGGTTCAAATCCAGTGTTGTGTTGCATTGGGAAGACAGCAATTAATGAATGACTCATGCACTCATTATCCACACAAAGCATTGCAAAGTAAATAACTGCTTTTCACTGCTAGAAGTCACAGGCATGCAGGTAGGGACACACATCACATATCCAAATAGCATTACTATATGTTGCCTAGTACTCTGTTATTGACACAGTTGCCTAAATACATACCTTAAACACATGCCATATTTGAAGTGTCAGGGGTAATCTCACCCTGGCTCTGCCTCTACAACAAGGCTGACACACCTGACACATATACACCTACAGCTCACTGCCTATGTCTATTACCTGCAGCAGCACTCACTGCCTATGTCTATCACCTGCAACAGCAGTTTAGCCTATGGTACACACAGCTCTATGTAAACGTTTCTGCTACAGATCTACCATCTGTGACAATGTAGTCTCCTCGCCCCAGTAATGTCCATCTCAACAGCTAAGAAAGGGGCCCTGTCTAAATGAAGGCCTTATATATTGACCAGTGGCTGCATGCTGTTGTCTAATGATACTGCAAGTCAGCTGTTGTGGCTGCAGTTAGCATATCAGAGTCTCAGAGTCACAGATTGGTTTAGAGGCAATTACCTGCTAATGAGCAGCATGTTAAAATGCAAGCAGCTGGCTATGGGCAAACATTCTGTATGAGACTTCCCTCACAAAGAGCACACCTTTCTGACACAGTAGTAGTAGCATATTTCAACAGAGGAGTACTGTACTCCATCAGGTATGCAACTGTTTTTGTGTACAGCAGGATGCAGATGGGAGGATAGAGGTATGGGGAATAGGGAGTACAGCAGTAAGCCTGTCTTAGACCTCTGGTAATGACAAGTCATTGATACCTTGCTGTCTTACACATACAAGGAACATACAATATGCCAGGGTTGCATCATCTTTTGTCATTGTGGCACAATGGTGTTGTTGGATGTCCCAATATAGTGGTCGTAATAGCACACTGCTATTTGTCTGGTACTGGTCTTATGACATATTCGGGGATGGCTGGACATAGGGGACACACCACAGTGGATTGGAGTGTTCTGTGGATGATAATACAGCAGAATCTCTCATGGCACACAGGGAACTACCTCAGTAATGATACTATCTTGGTTGTGTCCACACATAGTATGTTGTCACACAGAGTGGTGTAATATGTGTGAGTGAGTAAGCAGTGGATAGTGCCAGCCCTATTGTTCTTGCTGTATTTGTACATAGTGGACATCCATGTATTTGATCCTGTAATGTGTTTCCCTTTTGGTGTGTTTCAGGACTAATGTATCGCAGAAGGTACGGCCCCTTTTCAGATGCAGAGAATAAACTTATACTTCAATTTATTTATTTTATATATTTATTTAACATTTGTTAACTGGGAAAGTCTGACTTGGAACATAGACAATTTTCAGCGGAGGCCCGAGGAGAAATGCTCCAGATGCATGTCTTTGAATGTGGGAGAAAACTGGAGCACTTAGAGGAAACACACACGAATGCAGAGAGGACATGCAGACTCCACACAGACGGCACCCCAGCCAAGAATCATACAAGAGAACCTCTTGCTGTGAGGCAACAATGCTACCGCTGCACCACTATGGCAGCATCATTACATCCTCCTATCCAGGGGGAGGCATAACAGTGAACAGGGGCTACACTGTGAGCAGACCCTGTCCAGGATGTGAATGAGACTGGCCACCAGCACAGGAGATATGAGCAGGTTTGATACCATACTATGGACATGGTGAATGCTGCATGACAAAGGGCAGCTGACGTAGCCAGGGAGCGTGTCATCACCGGGGGAGGGCCTGCAATGGAACAACCACTCACAGCCTTTGAGGAATTTCTGGTGAACCTAGGGACACATGACAGCTCCCAGGCATCCATCACACCAAACATCATAGAGGTGGGTACCATAATGTCCACAGCAGAGGAGTGTGCAAGTAAGCTTACTGTGATCACCATTGTATTACTATAGCAGTCATTCTGTCAGGCTGTACGTACCTTTACATGGATGTCTGGTCTATATGCTGTGGGGGGGTTTAGCTCAGTTGTACACTCATATTCAAAATGTCAGCAATACATCAAGTAACACTGTAGCTACTGTACATGTGAGATATACACAACTATTGCCTTGTTGTGCTGCAGCATGTGGTGTTACTGAAATTATTCACCTTCATCTTTTTACAGGTCTGTTAGGAGTTGTCTAAGGCCATGGTCCTGCTTCTGGTAAGCTTGATACTGTTTTGTTATGGAACATACATATGCTATTAAGGGTGAGGGCAAGGATAATACTCTATGTACAGGTAATGTTGTGTATTACTAGCGTTCAACTAGAAAAGAAAAAGCAGCAAATGCACTGTGTGCAAAATTCCATCTCTGTGTCTTGGTAATTCACCTCTATTCAACGCTCATAACAGTCCACAACACCTTCAATGAAACCAAGCAGAAGTGAACAAAAGTTTATTGTAATGCCAACAAACAAAGAATGGTTAAGCGCTTTCACTTGAATAAAACAAGCTTCCTCAGAAAGAATGTTTTATTCAAGTGAAAGTGCTTAACCATTCTATGTTTGTTGGCATTACAATAAACTTTTGTTCACTTCTACTTGGTTTCATTGAAGGTGTTGTGGACTGTTATGAGCATTGAATAGAGGTGAATTTCCAAGACACAGAGACGGAATTTTGCACACAGTGCATTTGCTGCTTTTTCTTTTCTAGTTGAACTTTTATGGTTGCTGCACTGTTTGCTTCAGTTGAGTTCTGTATTACCAGAGTAGAATGTTTGTATGTTCACAGTTATCTAAGTTTACTAGAATGGGTAATCACAGGAGTGTAGTTCAATGGGCAGAAACACTTTTGCAGTTATAATTCAGAGTGAATAAGCCTCCTGGTGTACATGAGGCAATTAATCCAACATGCCTTGTACATACCAAAAGGCCAATGGTACATACCTTAGGCACTGAAACTTGTACTTGTATACATTTGTTAAGACAGGTGTACTGGGTTTTATGTGCAGTGTTATCATGTATAGTATCATATTGCATACCTAAAAGGTACATTGTACTGGCAAGGTATCATGTGATTTAACTAACGTGCTTGTTATAAAGACCTTGAGTCGAATGTGTATGCTGCTGTGAGAAAGTCTGTTGTGCATGAAAGTGGAGATAAGAGGATGTGAGAGTTGTAATGCAGTTGTGGATCCTCATTATTATGACTTTCTGTGGATTTTCCATACATAATAGTGCACGCAGTAATGTACTGCTTTTGTCTTGGTTTCCGCAGGTGACTGGCGGGGTTGGGGTCTCTCCCCCACACCACTTGATGTCTGTGTTTCTTTGGACGCTGATAATGATGGTGGCCACAGTGAGACACAGATGGGGTTTTTGGAGGCTGAATCTGTCCCAGAGGTTGACATCCCTCTTCTTCCCCCATTGTCACCGTACACAGTCAGTATGCCTACACATACCCAGTCCCCACAGGTCCCATATATGGGACAGTCAGAGGGTGGAGACATTGAACAGCCCAGTGTGGCAACTATGGCATCAGTGAGTGTAGGCACTGGCCATAGCCACAGATCTGGCAAGGTCCCACACAGGCAGATTGACAGGGGTGTACATAGGAGGACTGCTGTCCATCCACCACCTGTTGCAGGTGTCACGTCACTGGCCACTCAGTGCATGTTTTTGGCCATCATGGAGGCACACGCATGTTCTGAATGGAACACCAGATGTATGCTTAGGGTTATGGATGCAGCACAGTCTGACATCTGTGACTGCCACCACTGCATTGGGGATACCCTGGTGTGGTTCACTGATGCAGTGGA
Organism: Protopterus annectens; assembly: GCF_019279795.1. Lineage (NCBI taxonomy): Eukaryota > Metazoa > Chordata > Ceratodontiformes > Protopteridae > Protopterus > Protopterus annectens. Next base: position 487,349,812 of record NC_056735.1, read on the forward strand.
CAGATGGTGGGCTGAGACAGTATCTGTCATGGGCTGCACATTGTCTCTGCTAGAATGTGTGGATGGAGTTGGAAGTTGCACCCTTGGACGCAGGTCAGCAACACCATCTGCTGAGACTCCATGCAACTGTACAGTTATGCTCCCATAGTGGCAGTACATCCCAGCACTACAGAGGGGAGTGTGCTGTCCACACCATAATGTGCCAGGCCATGGGTATGTGGTCCTGGCCGGTCCGTAGGGGACATGGTCCTAGCAGACAGCAGTCACCGTCAGGTACTAGCACCATATTTGGCATTGTGCATGTAGGTATCAGTGCAACTCCTGGTGGAGCCAGTTCCCATGTTCAGAGCCAGCGATGGTGAACTTTCAACTCTACCATGTACAGTCCATAGCTGTCCAACATACATGTGTGTAGGTCTGGCACTGAGCTTGACTGTGTACATACCTACAGTCACACACCATTGTCATATGCAGGTCACCTACAGATACACACGGCACCTCTCCATGCACCATCTAACCCACTCCCCTTCCTGACTCACACACATGTCGTCAACCATTTGGGACAGCTTAGGCCTCCAGCACCCTCAAACATCACCCAGTGCAAGTGATGATACATGTGCCACATCCCTGTCATTCTTCCCATTGATGCAAGGGAATGAAACTATGTATTTGATGCACAGGGTGACTGTATTACTTGACATGTACTTGTGTAATACAGTATTGTTTTGCATGCCACATGTAGTGGTCACCAACATATACTGTATGCTGGCATGTGTCATGAGTATGCAACATACTTTTGTGGACCTTATGTTGTATGATGTACCAGCAGTATTGTTACACAATGACAGGTATGTCACAGACCTGTGTATGTTTCTGTTGCAGAAGTCTGAGGGGATTACTTATGGACAAACAGCAGCAGTGAAGTGGCACAGCATGGCATGGCAGCACAGCAGAAATATGACTTCAGCAAAGTACAGCAGTATACGTGCATGGCTCCATAGGTTCACATCTGTATGACAGTCTAAGAAGGACACGGGCGGTGGTCTGCATATTCATGCATACATAATTTGTGATTAAGGTCTGCTACAGGGCAATGTAAGACCTTGCTGGTGTGCACATGCTGCCTGTCTGTAGGGAGTATAGTAGATGGATGACTCACTGTAAGGACACTAACCTATTATGTGATGTTTGTACTACATGCTTGTGGGAGACATTTGTCTAGGAGACATAAACACACCCTTGAAATAGACCCTGCCTAATGATACACAGAGCACCTCAGCACAGGGTATCTGTTTGATTAGCTGGGTGGCCATCCTCTCAACACACAGCATCTGCCTGAGTCCCTTTTGGACTGGGACAATATGTGCTGGTCCTGTATCAAGGGGTATACAGATGTCTCTGATTGTGAGGGGTGTATGGCCATTGTGCTAGTTAAGTCTACATGTGCTATGGCCCTGTAACATGATGTATACTGCTGTAACAGCCTCACACATGAACATGGCCACATTCAAGCTAGCACCACTTCCACTCACTGCATACAGGACATGCCAAGGCACACACATACTGCAAGTTGGCTGTATGTAGATTAGAACACTTACCCATGTACTGTACACAATATAGATCACAGTACCCGATGCATGCAGCACAACCCATGTCTGTTAGTACTATCAGTTTAGAATATAGAATACTTGTTGATATAAGCAAGCCTTGTTGTGGTCAGTCATTTGTGGGGCCACATCACCCGTGACAAATAAAGTGATACAAAACCCTACCTAGCTCTACTTTATATAAGTTATCATACATATGCCATATGGATAGATACACACACACCATGGTGGGCAGAGTGAGATTAGGACCTCTACCTATCTAGTATTACACATTATAGATCACAGTATTTATCGCACATACCATGGCTTAAGTCTTACTACTCAACTGTCAGCTGGTAGTCTTACGGTGGCTGACAACAGCAGGCCTTGTAGAATAGGGCAGTGTGGAAGCCAACGCAAGTTACAGGCCCAAAAAGTGCATAACCATTGCAGGTGGCTAGCCCATGAGGGCATGTCTGTTACTTTTTAGAGGTATATACACACACACACACACACACACACACACACACACACACACACACACAAACACATACATACGAAGTGGGCTGCAGTGAGATTAGAACCCCTTCCTATCTAAGCTTATACATTATAAATCACATGTGCCACAGGTTAAGTCTGTTGTATATGTCATTGCAGGCACACTACTTGTGCATTACAGAAACTAGGCTTATGTTGAACAGCATTTGTGGCCTGCAGAGTGATATTGGTTCATACTGTTATCTGCATCTAGTATACCTAGCAGTGAGATAACTAATGCTATCCTAGCTATGCATGTATACCTTTCAACTGTACAGATTTTCACAGAATGTCCAGATTTTTGCCTCATATTTTTAGTCTGTTTCTCATAAAATTTGTGGTTTTCTGGCAAATCAGTGAGGGCTGAAGTCACTAAATAATGACATTCATTTGAACTGCAGACTTTATATAATTTGGAAAATGCATGCTATTTCAAAACATGTCATTTTAGCAACTTTCTAAGTTTGTAAGAGCAATATTTAAAATCTGTCCCTATTTTTGAGCCTTTGTCCACCCAAAAGTTTAGGCTTAGTCCAGATTTCTTCTATTAAGAGGTTGAGAGGTATGGTGTGTACAGTTACCAGTATGGCCATATGTGGCTGCTTGCAGATAGATAGGCAACATTGTGGGCATGGACAATGTGCCCTGTCCAAACATGCGTTGACACCATTATACATTACACCACCTGCTTACCTATATCTGTCTACGTGGTGATATCCAGCAGGCATAGGGGTCTGTAGGTAAGTGGATTATGTACTGTTGCACCCTTAGTTTGGATCCTTTGAGCAACATTATGGCTATGTAATAATGCAGTTTACTCACCATTATTAGGGTATGTTGGACAATGCAGACATCAACACACATATTTCTGTATATAACAGGGATGTATATATAAATGTAGCTATGTGTGCGTATGATATGTATATGTGTTCTGTACATATATGGAGGGTGTCTATGTATCATTTTAATATATATAGCTATATATATATATATATATATCTATTTCACACTACATAGTGATACATATACTATGCATGTGAGAGAGAGAGAGAGAGAGAGAGATACTGATGGACGGATATGTATACGCATATGTCTGTATGTATAGACATTTATACATAATAGGTCATGCCAATGAAGGGCCAACAGAATTGCGATCATTTTTACTAAGTGTATGGGCATGCCCAGAGGGACTGTCAGTACTTATAATGTGACTCCAGGCCACACCTACTTGTATTCCAGTCCGGGATTTTTTATGTTACAGACACTAACATTTGCCTCTATTCCTGCAGTACTACACTTCACTCAAAATGTTCACAGCATTCCCCAGCTGTCTGCTGTACTAAATATGTGACTGGGTTTGGTAATGCTATACCACCAACAGACTGACAGTCTGCATACCTCTCACCTGCCCTGATTTTCACAGACTGTCCAGAGTTATTCCTCACACATTCATGGTCTTCTGGCGCTTTATTAAATGTTGACATCAATACATTCTACTTACTACAAACCAACAATTGTGTGTCCAAAAAAGAAAATATAGCTGACTGCAGGAACACAGCTAAAATCTGACAACAGTTAAAACAAATTTATTAACAAGTTTTCTTAAAACACGTGGAATTCTGTAAAAAGTCCCCATATAATCTCATACGATAAGCGCTTTCGAATCTTCTTCAGATCGACCTACCCCCCCAGGTTATATACTGCCATTGGTGTAACCTGGGGGTAGGTTGATATTCTCAAAGACCATTGGAGGAGAACTTACAAATGAATCCACGTCTACTTAGAAACAGAAATCCGCTTCACTTTAAAAATACTGCTTGTTGTCCCAATACATTTACGATCTGAAGAAGATTCAAAAGCGCTTATCGTATGAGATTATTGGGGGACTTTTTACAGAATTCCACGTGTTTTAAGAAAACTTGTTAATAAATTTGTTTTAACTGTTGTCAGATTTTAGCCATGTTCGTGCAGTCAGCTATACTTTCTTTTTTGGACTTATTGCTTTGGCCAGCTGCAGTTTAGCAGTGGAAGGTACTTTCTTTACCTAACAATTGTGTGTCAGACTTTATACCCAATGGAATACATGTAGTACTGCAAAACCTTTACTTCCAGCAAGGTTTATGTGACCAATATATTTAAACTCTGTCCCTATGTTTGGGCCTTTGTCCCTCCCAATCTTTCTGGCTTTGTCTAGATTTCTTGCACTGAGAGGTTGGGAGGTATGGCATTCTGTGAAAACACCAAAAATACTACTACCTAGCATACCAAAGTGGGTAATTGCAGATTAGAACCATCAGTTCCATCACCCATGCTAGCTTCCCTAGTCCACTGAGCCACACAGTTTGCTAGACAGACAGGAGTCATCCATCACACAATCAACAGCACACATATGTACATTGTTATCTTGTGTGAAGAGAGACATACAATGTGTGAGTGCTCTCTATGTTGCAGCCCTGAGATTGCCTGGTCTACTATCATACCATAGCTAATTTTCTGTTAAAGCAATTATATGGGTACAGTGCTGTATTGGAGGAGGGGGAAAACAGCACATAATCAGCTTGGATAGACACTAGTCCAAATATCATGTGTGCCCACTGTTTAACATCTCCCTTGCCTGATGTCATGAATATTACAACCATGAGGCTTAGTGAATATCAATGTACACATACTATTGGACTAGGTATCAGTTGTCCCATGTGGATGTTAAGTCTGACCAAATAGTCCACTGCATTTTCTTGCATAACAGCAGCAAATTCATACATTTGATACCATATTATAGTAATCCTTACAATTAGAGTGTAGGTAAGAGACTTACCTTGTGAATGCAGCAGTCGATAGACCTGTAGTTCAGGGCTGACTCTGTGTGATGCAAATGGTACACAGTCAATACATGGATAGTTACAGGTTGTGTGTGCTGCCTGGCATCAGCTACTTTATTTATTTATAAATATATATATATATATGTGTGAAAAACAATTACCCAACTGGAGGAGATAACAACAGATTAAAACGCTGCTCCCGTTCGTTAAAGCCAGGGAAACAAATGACGTTCAACAGCGTTGCTGCAAAATATAAGTCCAACTACCAAAAATGCAATAAATCCAACGTGTTGGCAAGCAGTAAAAGATGCTGACGAGATGTTAAAAACAACTCTTTATTTCGTAAGCGCTTTCACGGACTTCTCCGCTTCCTCAGACGTTATTAACAGGACGTGACATCATAGGTCCCTTTTATAAAGGACCCTCTGAACATTTAAAGGCAAAACGCTTAATAAACATACAAAAATGTTAAAAGTGATGAAAAAACTTTAAAACTAGTCAATTAAACATATTACTACAATCCATTTGAATGTATCATACTAAAACATGTTATAGATAAGGCTAAGTATGTCGAAATTGTTGCCCAAACAATTAAATGAACTCTTATATATCCAAAATGTGCCCAGAAAGGCATATCAATCGTAACAAACAATTAAAAGAAAAAATGCATTTCATGTATTGAATGCATTGCATGTGTAAAAGCTGTACCATTAAAATGGTATGTGGTACAAGTCATACCTATGACTAGTATTGTTGGCAAAACTAACTGATGGAAAGTGTATGCTCTAACAAATTATTGAAAAGGCTAATGCTAATGAAAGTCCTAATCATAAAATAATAGAATAACCTAGTAATATGACTGAAGGAGTTAAAGAATGTAAACAAACCAATGACGCCACAATCTACAGCACTGTCTAAGTGACCCAGCAACTAAATAGGCCTGGCCTTCAGAATCGGTTTCAAAGAAACAGATTCGTTAAGCCCTCTGTTCAGATGTGCCCCCAATCTAAGTATCCAACGGATCTCTGCTTCTTCCGTTGAATTTGATGTCACCACCTCGTATGTTAATAGGTTGTACATGAAGAGCCTGAAAAGTAAAATGATGTGCATTCCCTTCTGTTAGAATATGTTTGGAAATAGCACTAGTGTTCTCACCTCTGGCTAAGCAATACAAATGATCGCGTATTCTCTCTCTAAGTGATCGGTTGGTTTTGCCAACGTAAATTTAAAACAAATCTGGCAACAGGCTACATAAACCACATTTCGTGTGTCACATGTGGCATGGCACCTGATCTCCCAGAGTTTGCCATTGTTGGAATTCCTGAAGAATCTAGATTGATCTATATGGGGACATTGCGGACATTTACCACATTTAAAAGTCCCCTGTGCCAATCTGCATGGATGCAAATCTAGATTGGTCATTAAATTAGGGAAGCATAACTGTTGCTTCAAGTTCTTCAGGTTGGTATATGTGTAGGTTGGGCAATTACCAACGATCTGCTTAACATTTTCGTCGGTCATTAGTATGTTCCAGTTGTTGCATAATACATCATGTACTATATGCTGTTGCTGACTGTAGGGTATAGTTAATGATAAACTCTGATTGCTGTTCCTAGTCATTGTAGTGACTGTGTTGTGAGAAAAATAGGGTTTGCCTTTGGTTCGTCTAAGTTTATTAGTGGTAGTACATAAACTATCCACTTCATTGCCATCATATCCCCTGGCCTTAAAATTCTTGCTCAATAATTCTAGTTCCCTTTTATAAACTGATTCATCAGAGCACAGTCTTGATGTTCTAAGGCCCTGACCAATGACTATGTTGTTGAATGTGCGTTGGGGATGCATGCTATCCCTGTGTAGAAAACTGGGTTTGTAACATTCTTTCCTGTATAGCCTGGTACAAAGGCCATCATTACTAAAGTAAATAGTTACATCAAGGAAGTTAATAGATGTTAAGGAAGCTTCCATTGTAAATTTCAAATAGCCTTCCTTATTGTTAATGCTGGATAGAAACTCATGCAACTCTGTCATGGAACCGTTCCATAGGAGAAAGAGGTCATCCACGAATCTCCTGTAAAAGAGAACCATGGGATGATTAAACATAACCTCCTTCTCGCATGCGACCATGACGAGATTAGCATATGAGTTAGCGCAGCTGGTCCCCATGGCTACTCCGCACTGTTGCCTGTAATATTTCTCCTGAAAAATAAAGATGTTATTCTCTAGTACTGTCTCAAGTAGGAGGGAAAGAAAATCACTCTCCTTCTGTGTGTAATACTCATTCAGTAGACACTTGACAGATTGCACCCCTTCAAAATTAGGAATGCATGTGAATAGCGAGATTACATCCATGGTGACAAGAATAGTCCCTTGAAGATTGTGTATGGTGTTAACTACTGCATGTAAATCTGCTAAAAATTTCCTTGTGTCACAGAGTATATGATCATATTTGTCCAGAATCAATTTCAACTTAGAATCTAAATATACAGACATGGGCTCAGTAATCCAACCCGAACCAGCTACAATGGGTCTAAGTGGTGGATATAGAGCATTCTTATGTATCTTGGGAAGGCCATTTATCCTAGGTGTTAAAGGAAAATCTACTTTAAAGTAATTAAATAACTCAACCGTGACTAGATTCAAAAGTTTACATTCTACAAGCATGGTGTTGATACTATAAATGATCTCATTAATACAATCTGCTGTCACAACTGAATAAGCATCAGTGTTGAGCATCGCCAACATTGAATCAATATAGAACGTGCGGTCCATTACAACAGTCTGTCCTCCTTTGTCGGCGGGTCTGATAATGATGGAGTCATTGCTTTTCAGACTAGTCAGGGCTCTGCGTTCATCTATAGTTAAATTATCATTACAGGTCAAGTTGCTGTTCATGAGGCCATTGTAGAGGTCGTCTTCTACGGCTTTCAAAAACACTTCCAATGCAGGTGGTACCTGGGGACAAAAAGTACTCTTCTTCCTGAAGGTAGTAATCATGGTATTATCATCTCTAAATATAAGCTTGAGGGAAACATTTCGGACAAAGAGCCTCACAGCTATGAGGACATCACTTGTATCGATGCTTGTAGAGGGTATAAAACCCATACCTTTATTCAAAATGGACATCTGAGCATCAGTTAAATGATGATGAGATATGTTATGGACTAATGAGACTGGAACCAGTTCTTTTTGTACTGCTGATTCAAGTTCTCTTTCATTGGTTCTTTTCTCTTTGCCCCTCTCTGGAAATCCTGCTCTAATGAGCGTTTCCGTGTCGTGCGAATCGGAAAAGGAACACTGGGAAGTAATTCATCTTCAACCCTATTGGGGTTTAACTTGTCTAGCTGTATCTTCCGCCGGACTACAGAGCTACTTCGGCCGAAGACCGTCTTCCACATGGCCTACATTCGATTCTGCAGGTGTAAAATATATAGAGGTGACAGGAGTGGAAGTACCTGTCTCCTCAATCAAATTAGCATCCTTGGTTGAATTTTTAGAAGTGCCCTTGTCAATATTTTCTACATTGATTATACTAGTGGTGACAGATCTAGTATCCTGACCATGACTGTTCATGGTGTCTTTTTGAACCATGCGTTTGTTAGTAGCAGGATAGGGCTTATCTATTGCCTCATCTAGAGTCTTATCAGTCATTAAAATAGCTCCATTGGTGTCTTTACGTTCATTTAGAGCTGTGTTAGAGACTGCATATCTGGGCCAGACAAAAACATTATTCCTAGCAAAATCATCCTTATCCCTCGATAATTTCTTCCTTTTAACAGTCAACAGGTTCGTTTCATACCTCGCAATTCTATCAAGTAGTTCGTGCATAAACAAGTCAGTCATGTCTGAGCCACATAGATCAGTCAATTTGTTCAGTCCATCAATAATGGTATTGCTTAACTCTTTTTCAACAGGTTTAAAATAGTCAACGAGTAACTTTAAATATTCCATGCTTGTTCTAAGATTAATGCGCTGCCATTTGAGTAATAAATCTGGATAGACATTGCCGTAAGTCGGCATATTTAAAACTCGGAGACCTCTAGGTATAACTTTACATTCCATGCTCGCTTCAAGATGGAGGCGCTGGCATTGGAATCGTTTAAACTTAAACATATTGTTCTCAATGTCACGTTTCAATTGTTTAGACAATATTTCATTCTCTACTGATAAATTCTGCATATCATTTTGTTCAAAAGTCATAGTATCAGGAGATAACAGAGGATTACTTGCCTCATTTAACATTGAAGTTAGTCGACCCAACGAATTAACTTTAGATTGTGGTCGTCGTACATCCAGTTGTTCTGTATTCATGTCGTTCGACTCAAGTACCTCCTCCATGACGAAATAATAAAGCCAATAATTCCAACCCAAACGATGAAAAAGTGTGAAAAACAATTACCCAACTGGAGGAGATAACAACAAATTAAAACGCTGCTCCCGTTCGTTAAAGCCAGGGAAACAAATGACGTTCAACAGCGTTGCTGCAAAATATAAGTCCAACTACCAAAAATGCAATAAATCCAACGTGTTGGCAAGCAGTAAAAGATGCTGACGAGATGTTAAAAACAACTCTTTATTTCGTAAGCGCTTTCACGGACTTCTCCGCTTCCTCAGACGTTATTAACTGGACGTGACATCATAGGTCCCTTTTATAAAGGATCCTCTGAACATTTAAAGGCAAAACGCTTAATAAACATACAAAAATGTTAAAAGTGATGAAAAAACTTTAAAACTAGTCAATTAAACATATTACTACAATCCATTTGAATGTATCATACTAAAACATGTTATAGATAAGGCTAAGTATGTCGAAATTGTTGCCCAAACAATTAAATGAACTCTTATATATCCAAAATGTGCCCAGAAAGGCATATCAATCGTAACAAACAATTAAAAGAAAAAATGCATTTCATGTATTGAATGCATTGCATGTGTAAAAGCTGTACCATTAAAATGGTATGTGGTACAAGTCATACCTATGACTAGTATTGTTGGCAAAACTAACTGATGGAAAGTGTATGCTCTAACAAATTATTGAAAAGGCTAATGCTAATGAAAGTCCTAATCATAAAATAATAGAATTACCTAGTAATATGACTGAAGGAGTTAAAGAATGTAAACAAACCAATGACGCCACAATCTACAGCACTGTCTAAGTGACCCAGCAACTAAATAGGCCTGGCCTTCAGAATCGGTTTCAAAGAAACAGATTCGTTAAGCCCCCTGTTCCGATGTGCCCCCAGTCGAAATATCCAACGGATCTCTGCTTCTTCCGTTGAATTCGTGATGTCACCACCTCGTATGTTAATAGGTTGTACATGAAGAGCCTGAAAAGTAAAATGATGTGCATTCCCTTCTGTTAGAATATGTTTGGAAATAGCACTAGTGTTCTCACCTCTGGCTAAGCAATACAAATGATCGCGTATTCTCTCTCTAAGTGATCGGTTGGTTTTGCCAACGTAAAATTTAAAACAAATCTGGCAACAGGCTACATAAACCACATTTCGTGTGTCACATGTGGCATGGCACCTGATCTCCCAGAGTTTGCCATTGTTGGAATTCCTGAAGAATCTAGATTGATCTATATGGGGACATTGCGGACATTTACCACATTTAAAGTCCCCTGTGCCAATCTGCATGGATGCAAATCTAGATTGGTCATTAAATTAGGGAAGCATAACTGTTGCTTCAAGTTCTTCAGGTTGGTATATGTGTAGGTTGGGCAATTACCAACGATCTGCTTAACATTTTCGTCGGTCATTAGTATGTTCCAGTTGTTGCATAATACATCATGTACTATATGCTGTTGCTGACTGTAGGGTATAGTTAATGATAAACTCTGATTGCTGTTCCTAGTCATTGTAGTGACTGTGTTGTGAGAAAAATAGGGTTTGCCTTTGGTTCGTCTAAGTTTATTAGTGGTAGTACATAAACTATCCACTTCATTGCCATCATATCCCCTGGCCTTAAAATTCTTGCTCAATAATTCTAGTTCCCTTTTATAAACTGATTCATCAGAGCACAGTCTTGATGTTCTAAGGCCCTGACCAATGACTATGTTGTTGAATGTGCGTTGGGGATGCATGCTATCCCTGTGTAGAAAACTGGGTTTGTAACATTCTTTCCTGTATAGCCTGGTACAAAGGCCATCATTACTAAAGTAAATAGTTACATCAAGGAAGTTAATAGATGTTAAGGAAGCTTCCATTGTAAATTTCAAATAGCCTTCCTTATTGTTAATGCTGGATAGAAACTCATGCAACTCTGTCATGGAACCGTTCCATAGGAGAAAGAGGTCATCCACGAATCTCCTGTAAAAGAGAACCATGGGATGATTAAACATAACCTCCTTCTCCCATGCGACCATGACGAGATTAGCATATGAGTTAGCGCAGCTGGTCCCCATGGCTACTCCGCACTGTTGCCTGTAATATTTCTCCTGAAAAATAAAGATGTTATTCTCTAGTACTGTCTCAAGTAGGAGGGAAAGAAAATCACTCTCCTTCTGTGTGTAATACTCATTCAGTAGACACTTGACAGATTGCACCCCTTCAAAATTAGGAATGCATGTGAATAGCGAGATTACATCCATGGTGACAAGAATAGTCCCTTGAAGGTTGTGTATGGTGTTGACTACTGCATGTAGATCTGCTAAAAATTTCCTTGTGTCAGAGTATATGATCATATTTGTCCAGAATCAATTTCAACTTAGAATCTAAATATACAGACATGGGCTCAGTAATCCAACCCGAACCAGCTACAATGGGTCTAAGTGGTGGATATAGAGCATTCTTGTGTATCTTGGGAAGGCCATTTATCCTAGGTGTTAAAGGAAAATCTACTTTAAAGTAATTAAATAACTCAACCGTAACTAGATTCAAAAGTTTACATTCTACAAGCATGGTGTTGATGCTATAAATGATCTCATTAATACAATCTGCTGTCACAACTAAATAAGCATCAGTGTTGAGCATCGCCAACATTGAATCAATGTAGAACGTGCGGTCCATTACAACAGTCTGTCCTCCTTTGTCGGCGGGCCTGATAATAATAGAATCATTATTTTTCAGACTAGTCAGGGCTCTCCGTTCATCTATGGTTAAATTGTCATTACAATTCAGATTACTATTCATAAGGCCATTGTAAAGGTCGTCTTCTACAGCTTTCAGAAACACTTCCAATGCAGATGATACCTGGGGACAAAAAGTACTCTTCTTCCTAAACGTAGTAGTCATGGTATTGTCATCTTTAAATATAAGCTTCAGGGAAACATTTCGGACAAAGAGCCTCACAGCTATGAGGATATCACTAGTGTCGATGCTTGTAGAGGGTATAAAACCCATGCCTTTATTCAAAATAGACATCTGAGCATCAGTTAAGTGATGATGAGATATATTATGAACTAGTGAAACTGGGACGAGTTCTTTTTGTACTGCTGGTTCAAGTTCTCTTTCATAGGTTCTTTTCTCTTTGCCCCTCTCTGGAAATCCTGCTCTAATGAGCGTTTCCGTGTCATGCGAATCGGAAAAGGAACACAGGGAAGTAATTCATCTTCAACCCTATTGGGGTTTAATTTATCTAGCTGTATCTTCCGCCGGACTACAGAACTATTTCGGCCGAAAACTGTATCTTCCACATGGCCTACATTCGATTCTGCAGGTGTAAAATATATAGAGGTGACAGGAGTGGAAGTACCTGTCTCCTCAATCAAATTAGCACCCTTGGTTGAATTTTTAGAAGTGCCCTTGTCAATATTTTCTACATTGATTATACTAGTGGTGACAGATCTAGTGTCCTGACCATGACTGTTCATGGTGTCTTTTCGGACCATGCGTTTGTTAGTAGCAGGATAGGTTTTGTCTAATGCCTCATCTAGAGTCTTATCAGTCATTAAAGTAGCCCCATTAGCATCTTTACGTTCATTTAAAGCTGTATTAGAGACTGCATATCTGGGCCAGACAAAAACATTGTTTCTAGCAAAATCATCCTTATCCCTCGATAATTTCTTCCTCTTAACAGTCAACAGGTTCGTTTCATACCTCGCAATTCTGTCAAGTAGTTCGTGCATAAACAAGTCAGTCATGTCTGAGCCACATAGATCAGTCAACTTATTCAGTCCATCAATAATAGTATTGCTTAACTCTTTTTCAACAGGTTTAAAATAGTCAACGAGTAACTTTAAATATTCCATGCTTGTTCTAAGATTGATGCGCTGCCACTTAAGTAATAAATCTGGATACACATTGCCGTAAGTCGGCATATTTAAAACTCGGAGACCTCTGGGTATGACTTTACATTCCATGCTCGCCTCAAGATGAAGGCGCTGGCATTGGAATCGTTTAAACTTAAACATATTGTTCTCAATGTCACGTTTCAATTGTTTAGACAATATTTCATTCTCTACTGATAAATTCTGCATATCATTTTGTTCAAAAGTCATAGTATCAGGAGATAACAGAGGATTACTTGCCTCATTTAGCATTGAAGTTAGTCGACCCAACGAATTAACTTTAGATTGTGGTCGTCGTACATCCAATTGTTCTGTGTTCATGTCGTTCGACTCAAGTACCTCCTCCATGACAAAATAATGAAGCAAATAGTTCCAACCCAAATGATGAAAGAATGTAAAAGACAGTTACCCAACTGGAGGAGATAACAACAGATTAAAACGCTGCTCCCGTTCGTTCCCGCATTGGAAGTGTTTTTGAAAGCCATAGAAGACGATCTCTACAATGGCCTCATGAACAGTAATTTGACCTCTAATGATAATTTAACTATAGATGAACACAGAGCCCTGACTAGTCTGAAAAGCAATGACTCCATCATTATCAGACCCGCCGACAAAGGAGGACAGACTGTTGTAATGGACCGCACGTTCTATATTGATTCAATGTTGGCGATGCTCAACACTGATGCTTATTCAGTTGTGACAGCAGATTGTATTAATGAGATCATTTATAGTATCAACACCATGCTTGTAGAATGTAAACTTTTGAATCTAGTCACGGTTGAGTTATTTAATTACTTTAAAGTAGATTTTCCTTTAACACCTAGGATAAATGGCCTTCCCAAGATACATAAGAATGCTCTATATCCACCACTTAGACCCATTGTAGCTGGTTCGGGTTGGATTACCGAGCCCATGTCTGTATATTTAGATTCAAAGTTGAAATTGATTCTGGACAAATATGATCACATACTCTGTGACACAAGAAAATTTTTAGCAGATTTACATGCAGTAGTTAACACCATACACAATTTCCAAGGGACTATTCTTGTCACCATGGATGTAATCTCGCTATTCACATGCATTCCTAATTTTGAAGGGGTGCAATCTGTCAAGTGTCTACTGAATGAGTATTACACACAGAAGGAGAGTGATTTTCTTTCCCTCCTACTTGAGACAGTACTAGAGAATAACATCTTTATTTTTCAGGAGAAATATTACAGGCAACAGTGCGGAGTAGCCATGGGGACCAGCTGCGCTAACTCATATGCTAATCTCGTCATGGTCGCATGGGAGAAGGAGGTTATGTTTAATCATCCCATGGTTCTCTTTTACAGGAGATTCGTGGATGACCTCTTTCTCCTATGGAACGGTTCCATGACAGAGTTGCATGAGTTTCTATCCAGCATTAACAATAAGGAAGGCTATTTAAAATTTACAATGGAAGCTTCCTTAACATCTATTAACTTCCTTGATGTAACTATTTACTTTAGTAATGATGGCCTTTGTACCAGGCTATACAGGAAAGAATGTTACAAACCCAGTTTTCTACACAGGGATAGCATGCATCCCCAACGCACATTCAACAACATAGTCATTGGTCAGGGCCTTAGAACATCAAGACTGTGCTCTGATGAATCAGTTTATAAAAGGGAACTAGAATTATTGAGCAAGAATTTTAAGGCCAGGGGATATGATGGCAATGAAGTGGATAGTTTATGTACTACCACTAATAAACTTAGACGAACCAAAGGCAAACCCTATTTTTCTCACAACACAGTCACTACAATGACTAGGAACAGCAATCAGAGTTTATCATTAACTATACCCTACAGTCAGCAACAGCATATAGTACATGATGTATTATGCAACAACTGGAACATACTAATGACCATTTAAAATGTTAAGCAGATCGTTGGTAATTGCCCAACCTACACATATACCAACCTGAAGAACTTGAAGCAACAGTTATGCTTCCCTAATTTAATGACCAATCTAGATTTGCATCCATGCAGATTGGCACAGGGGACTTTTAAATGTGGTAAATGTCCGCAATGTCCCCATATAGATCAATCTAGATTCTTCAGGAATTCCAACAATGGCAAACTCTGGGAGATCAGGTGCCATGCCACATGTGACACACGAAATGTGGTTTATGTAGCCTGTTGCCAGATTTGTTTTAAATTTTACGTTGGCAAAACCAACCGATCACTTAGAGAGAGAATACGCGATCATTTGTATTGCTTAGCCAGAGGTGAGAACACTAGTGCTATTTCCAAACATATTCTAACAGAAGGGAATGCACATCATTTTACTTTTCAGGCTCTTCATGTACAACCTATTAACATACGAGGTGGTGACATCATGAATTCAATGGAAGAAGCAGAGATCCGTTGGATATTTCGACTGGGGGCACATCGGAACAGGGGGCTTAACGAATCTGTTTCTTTGAAACCGATTCTGAAGGCCAGGCCTATTTAGTTGCTGGGTCACTTAGACAGTGCTGTAGATTGTGGCGTCATTGGTTTGTTTACATTCTTTAACTCCTTCAGTCATATTACTAGGTTATTCTATTATTTTATGATTAGGACTTTCATTAGCATTAGCCTTTTCAATAATTTGTTAGAGCATACACTTTCCATCAGTTAGTTTTGCCAACAATACTAGTCATAGGTATGACTTGTACCACATACCATTTTAATGGTACAGCTTTTACACATGCAATGCATTCAATACATGAAATGCATTTTTTCTTTTAATTGTTTGTTATGATTGATATGCCTTTCTGGGCACATTTTGGATATATAAGAGTTCATTTAATTGTTTGGGCAACAATTTCGACATACTTAGCCTTATCTATAACATGTTTTAGTATGATACATTCAAATGGATTGTAGTAATATGTTTAATTGACTAGTTTTAAAGTTTTTTCATCACTTTTAACATTTTTGTATGTTTATTAAGCGTTTTGCCTTTAAATGTTCAGAGGATCCTTTATAAAAGGGACCTATGATGTCACGTCCTGTTAATAACGTCTGAGGAAGCGGAGAAGTCCGTGAAAGCGCTTACGAAATAAAGAGTTGTTTTTAACATCTCGTCAGCATCTTTTACTGCTTGCCAACACGTTGGATTTATTGCATTTTTGGTAGTTGGACTTATATTTTGCAGCAACGCTGTTGAACGTCATTTGTTTCCCTGGCTTTAAATCTAACGGGAGCAGCGCTTAATCTGTTGTTATCTCCTCCAGTTGGGTAATTGTTTTCACACTTTTCATCGTTTGGGTTGGAATTATTGCATATATATATATATATATATATATATATATATATATATATATATATATATATATATATATATATATATATATATATATATGTGAGTGGGAGTAAGGTGTCAGTCCCTGGTGCCCTAAGTTGTCAGTGTATGTGCTATGCATTGTCTCTTAGCCAATGCCAGGGCATACTGGGTACGCCTATGTCTGCCTACAGGGACATTATCAGGAGGCTCCTCCTCCAAGTCCTCCTGTGAGTGTGGCTGCTGTGATCTAGGCACTGGTGGGGGGCTGTGTATCCCTTCCCTGTGCTGATCCTGCCGCAGCTGCTTTCGCAGGATCATATTGTATAGCATGGCACATACTGTGAACATATGTGCACATGTAACTGGAGAGTGCTGCAGGGCTCCAGATGATATATCAAGGCATCGAACATTGACTTCAGCAAGCCAATCACATGCTCTATGATGTTTCTAGTTTGTGCATGTGCCTCATTATGGTGTTCTTCATTGGGTGTATGTGCATTTATGAGGGGTGCCATCATCCTCAGTTCCAGTGCATAGCCAGCATCCCCCACTAAATGGCCATGGAGATGTCCCCTGCAGCAAACATCTGGTACAGCTGTGATGCATGCCAGATATGGGAGTCAGGATAGCTGCCAGGGCTTCTAGCACACACATTCATGATAATGCCTTGAGCATTGCACATGACCTGGCAGTTGATGGAGTGTTACCCCTTGCAGTTGATGTAGATTTTACCCTCCTCACTGGGTGGTGCCTTGATGTCTACATGAGTGCAATCTATGGCACCCAGTACCTCAGGGTAGTGTGCTACATGGTAGAAGAGTTGTGTATTGCTAGCCCTCACCTCAGGGGTGAGGGGAAAATATATGTACTCAATGGCATGTGGTGGCATGGCATCCAGGAAATGGTGGAGTACCCTGGATGCTGATGCCTGTGAGACCCCTATCATGTCCCCAGTTGATCTTTGGAAGGTACCTGTGGCTATTATCCTAAGGCTACACATACCTTTGTTTCCACTGGGATGGGTTCCCCTCTGTTGGGTCTGGGCCTGAGATGAGGGTGGCAGAGCTCAATGAGTTCTTGTAGTATGTCCCTGTCCACCCTGTAGTGCCTACTGTCTCTAGCTCATGTACCTCCTGGAAGGTTATCTTGGGCCTGGACACTCTCCTCCTTCTCTGCCTAGGCCTATTGTCAGAAGCAGCAGCAGGAGCAATGACTTCAGCATCAACACATACAAATGTAGCAGACCTGCAGCAGCCCCTAGCATTCTGTCAGTTAAAATTCCCAAGTCTGTACTCCAATGGTGCAGCGTATGGGGGGAAATTCAGATTGTAGGGTGTATGCACACTTCATATTGCTCTACTGTAGGTGCTGCCTGCGTGATTGGCTACCTATGATGCAGTGCACCTGCCTAATATATCATTGACATAATTTAATGGCCCTAGTTGAAGTTAAGCAAGGATCAACACTAATTATACAACCCCCCATTAATATTCAAAAATGTGCACGCTGATTGGTCAGTGTGCACGTTGTAAATCAGAGTTATAGTAATGGAAAAAGGTCCGGTTGCCCGGACTTTTTCCATTACTATAACTCTTTTTTTACAGCAACGGAGAACGCAAGATCTCCATTGCTTCACACTGTCTCGCTATGTTAAAGGAGTTTAACATATAGAGACAGCTTTAAAAAAAGCAACAGAAAATCTCCGTTGTTTTTTTTAAGTCTGTCTCGCTATGTTAAACTCCTTTAACATAGAGAGACAGTTTGTAAAAAGTAACTGAGATCTTGCTTTCACCATTGCTTTTTTCAAAACTGTCTCGTTATGTTAAATGGGTTTAACATAGCGAGACAGCTTTAAAAAAAGCAATGGAGATTCTCCGTTGCTTTTTTTAAAGCTGTCTTGCTATGTTAAACCCATTTAACATAGCCTAGCAGTTTTTAAAAGTCAACGGAGATCTTGCTTTCTCCATTGCTTTTGCCCACAGCTCTGATGTACTGCGTAGGCATACTCATGCGCAGTACATCAGAACTACCGCAGAATACCAGACAGCTGCGGAAGGGCAGCAAGGAGGCATTATACAATGCCATTATTTAAGAAAAGTGATTATTTTTTTCTTAAATAATGTCATTGTATAATAGCAATAACCCTCGCCTGGGTGTGGGTATTGCTGGATTTACCCATGGTTGGCTTTGTTTGGCCACTTGAGCTTCGCCCTCGTGACCAAACCACACCAACCGTGGGTAAATCCAGAATTACCCACACCCAGGTGTGGGTTATTGCTATATTAATACATGTAGAAGAATAACACCAAAAATCAGGACAAAACCAGGTATTTTAGTGTAAAATTATTTAATTCACTATTCGTCAAAGGCAACTTCATCAGAAATACAATTCACTACTACAGAAACACACTTAAAATACTGTCAGCAAGTGAACAATTAATTGTATAACAAGCTGTTCAACTCATAAAACAATTATTCAGTTTAAGTGAACCATTAATTAACTTTATTTTTTAATATTAACTTTTCTGTTTTTTAAAAAACATTTTATATTGACTGTGTCATTCAATCCAGGATGTATGTAAGAAGCCAATCTCAATTGCCGTGCTGCTTCTTTCTGTTCTACTTTGTTCCTATAATCACCTCTCCTGATGTCCTTGTTCACTGACTCAAGAACCGAGAAGGTGAACATTTTCTAGTTAATGCACATAGTGGAATGTTTGTACAAGGCATTGTTGACATTTTTTGTTCTTATAGCATACAAATGTTCAAGAATACATGTCCTCAAACTTCTAGAGGACATTCCCACGTAGAATGCCGGACATCCACTACACATAGCCAAATAGACAATACCTTCACTACCACAATCCAGTCTACCTGAAACAGTGATGTTGAAATCAAGTTGTTGCAAAAAAAATATAAGAACCAGTGTGGATGACACCATCTTTTTTGAAGAGGTTCAGTTTATTAAAAAGGTTATTTTTAGATAGAGGCTATCCTAGAGATTTACTGGACAAAGCTGCCAGTGAGATTATCTCTAGAAGGGAGAATGATTTTCCTCCCATTTTGGTAAAAGGTTTCACAAAAAGAACATATACAGATGGTGTAGGTCCGAGCAAACCTAGGTTTTGTTTGGACATGAGTTTGGACAACAACCAGATTCATAAAATTATTAATGAGAACTGGAAAGTCATTTTAGGTAATGGTGATATGGTAAATGTATTGGGTGAGCTGCCTTGTTTTGTGTACAAGAAAAATTGTAACATCAAGGATATGTTGGAGAGGGGACATGCTTCCCGTTCTTTAGGAGTAAACAACAGAGGTATGCATAAGTGTATGGGATGTAAAGTATGTAGGTACATCCACATTGGTTCTTATATTTTTTTGCAACACCTTGATTTCAACATCACTGTTCCAGGTAGACTGGATTGTGGTAGTGAAGGTATTGTCTATTTGGCAATGTGTAGTGGATGTCCGGCGTCTACTTGGGTATGTCCACTAGAAGTTTGAGGACACATATTCTTGAACATTTGTATGCTATAAGAACAAAAAATGTCAACAATGCGTTGTACAAATATTCCACTACGTGCATTAACTGGAAAAAGTGCACCTTCTCGGTTCTTGAGTCAGTGAACAAGGACATCAGGGGAGATGATTATAGGAACAAAGTAGGACAGAAAGAAGCAGTATGGCAATTGAGATTGGCTTCTTACAAAGATCCTGGGCTGAATGACACAGTCAATATAAATTTTTTTTTAAAAAACAGAAAAGTTAATTTTAAAAAATAAAGTTTTTACTTAGGCATATTTTTTACTGCAAACAGTAGTCTATGGGACTACGTTAATTGATGGTTCACTTCAATTGAATAATTGTTTTATGAGTTGAACAGCTTGTTATACAATTAATTGTTCACTTGCTGACAGTAATTTCAATGTGTTTCTGTAGTAGTGAATTGTATTTCTGACGAAGTTGCCTTTGACGAATAGTGAATTAAATCATTTTACGCAAAAATATCTGGTTTTCTCCTGATTTTTGGTGTTTGTGTTCTAAATTTTTCTTTGGTATACATTGCTGCTGTTCCTGCTGCTTTTTGGTTTACTAATTAATACATCATTGGCCTTTTAGATACTCTGAGTACTGTGGCACTATGCAAACGTGCGCCTCATAGGTAAACACTGCTTAGTATTCCGTGCACACACACCCAAATTGCCACACTCAGCACAGTGGCACACTATACCTACATGTGCACTGTAGGTAAACAAAGCTTAGAAGTCAGTGCACACACCCCCTAGGCTTCCACGCTCAGCATGGTGGCACACCATGCAAACAGGCACAGCTAAACTCCAGTCCGCTTAGAAGTTATAGTACACACCCTTTCTTGATGTTAACTACCTCCTGTGTGGACACCAACATGGTTCTCTGCCTACATGGAGGGGATATGCAGACACAGTTACCCCATTATGCTATTCAGTATCTCCACCTCATTTGCATAAGGATCTGTGTTCACAACCTTCCAAGTCCTTCCATGTTAGCAACAGCACCAGTGCACTATTGTAGATACTACACATAGGGTCTTGTGACATATCTATGTCTCATGCTATTAATATTCAATTTTTCCATTTTTTTGTTTAATAAGGCATGTTTGTGCATTGCAGCCTTCTAAGATTATTAAAAAAAAAATGAAATTATTTTAATATAGTTACTGTAACTTTTGGAACATGACGTGGATAGTTTTGCTCATATGTGTGTGTGCTATGCCATTTCTGTGTATCTCCCTACATTTTTACAGCCCCTATTGTCTATCTACAGTCCTGGAATTTTTCTGTGTACACTACGGACACTGACACAGGGTTTGCAGAGCTGCCTATCTGCTTGCTGGATCACTGTACCTGCCTCATTTGCATGAGATTCACCTCCTTATGAGGTCATTTGCATGCCACAGAAGTCTCCATGTTGGCTCGCTCATGCATGCAGCTCAGCAGCACTTAATGAATCTAAAATTGTTCACACTCATGTTGGCAGTGTGGCGCAATGTCTGCATGGTAAAAAATGTATAACCTTTATTAAAATCTCCCACCTATATCTATGTGATGGAAAATAGTAGGTTTATGTGCTTATGTATGTATGTGTTTGATTTTATTACAGAATTCCTCTGTCCATATGTAACATGTACACCACCCCATGACAGAATTAACAATCACACATCCAGTGATCTGGAGATGGCCTGCAGAGGTTAATAGAGGGGCTCTGCTTCATGATGTGTATATGTATCTTTGAGATGATGACATTCTCAGTGTTCCACAAGAAGGATGTTATGTTGATAGCGGGAAACAGGGGATGTTGTATTCATGGATCTATGTAAAACATTCTTCTGAGTGAGAGTCAAATGAAAAGAGATTCAAAACATCATGCAATGACCATAATATACCACCAACAACACACATTCCAGTTGACTGAGGTCAGAGTGAAAAACCACACCTGTGTAGGCATACAAGCTGAATTCCATACAACATAAGCCACCACAGATGTTTGCCTTTAAAAGTCTCAGGGTGCACTTTATAGATGATGACATCAGCAATATATGCTAAGAAGACAATGTTGGGAGGAGTGTGTGACATAGATATCGGCTCACATCCTGGTGTCTGGTGTAAAACTGTCTCCAGACTGATAGTTGAATGAACACACACACACACACACACACACACACACACACACACACACACACACACACACACACACACACACACACACACACACTCAAATGGACTGTGGTGAGATTAGAACCCCTACCTATCTAAGCTACAGAATACAGTACTTAACACTGGCACCACAGCCTAAGTCTGTTTTTAACAGTGTCATACTGCACTTTATAAATGACATTAGGAATGTATGCTGAGAAGACAATGTTAAGAGGAATGTGTGACATAGATATGGACTCACATCCCGGTGTAAAATTGTCTCCAGACTGATAGTTGAAGGAACACACACAAAAGTTGACTATTGTAAGATTAGAACCCCTAACTATCTAGTTGCATATGCTGTAAAACACAGTACTTAACACTAGTACCACCACACAAGTCTGTCTTTAATAGCATCAGAGTGTACTTTATAGATGATGACGTTAGCAATGTATGCTGAAAAGATGTTGGAAGGGCTGTATGAAATTGCAGTAGAGTCATGTAGCATTGTAAAAGTATCTCTGGAATGCTATTTGAGTGAGGGCAGTAGTACCTGGCATCATGCTCTTCTGACTACCCACACAAGTTGACTGCTGTGAGATCAGTACCCCTCCCTATCTAACTACACAAGCTAGAAAACACACTAATTAACATGCATGCTACTGTAGAAGTCTGATTTTAATAGTGTCATAGTGCACTTTATAGAGAATAACATCATCAGTGCATGCTGAGAAGAGGATGTTGGGAGGGCTGTATGAAATTGCTATGAAGTCATGTAGCAGTATAAAAGTATCTTCTGAATGCTATTTGAGTAAAGACAGCAGAACCTGGACTCTTGTTGTTCTGACTACACACACAAGAACATTGACTGCTATGAGATTAAAACCCCTACCTAACTAACTACACAAGCTACAGAACACAGTATATAGCACTGTCACCACCACAGAAGTCTGATTTTAACACTGTCACAGTGCACTTTATAGAGGATGACATCACTGTGTCACAGGTAACATATACTGCTATCAGACTTGTTTGCAGATCCAGGAGTTGTGATATGATTATGTGAGCTTAGTTCGAAAAGTACATATAAATACGCCCTGGCAGCCAAAGTGAAATAAGCTGTCATGAATGCATATTGCAGAAGTGACATTTACCTGTCTCTCAGAATGTTGTATAGATCACACACACACACACACACACACACACACACACACACACACACACACACACACACACACACACACACACATACACTTTGGAATCATATGTAGTGCAGTGATGGAGTTATTTGTCTTCATATTCAGATGAAGGTTTGTTCACATTAATGTAAGTTGCTGACAATATCAATGGGCTATTATCATGAATGATCAATGTCCAATGTCACCATAAACCCATACCAAATGTAACAATGCAGTTTCACTCTGTAATTCTGGAGTCTGTTTGACAATGGCCCAATCCTGATATGTCACTTGCAAGTATATTGCTTTAGGGCACACATGAACATCAGAAAGTATGTGTTCAGTTAAGCACACATGTTACTACCCTTATCTTGTGTTTATGAATGTATTTCTATGTATTAGAGAATTACAGCCCAGTAACCAGAGTTATACATGCTATACACCACTTCACAAAGTGCATCACTGAGAAGCTGATTTGAATGGATGATGGCAAATTATTAGCACATGCGTGGTTCAATTTTGAGGAATTCAACTTGGATTTGTGAAGTAGCAGTGTCCAGTGGTGGTCACTGCCAAATTGTACACAAATATGGACATACAGTAGCTTACTTGATTGGGGTTAACTATAGAATACATATGTGTGCTGTTTATGTGTCCTCTGTCGGGCTTGCAAGATATGTTA
This sequence comes from Protopterus annectens, assembly GCF_019279795.1. Taxonomy (NCBI): domain Eukaryota; kingdom Metazoa; phylum Chordata; order Ceratodontiformes; family Protopteridae; genus Protopterus; species Protopterus annectens. The sequence goes on from NC_056735.1 coordinate 487,373,813, forward strand.
TTGAAAAAATTGCTGACAGCTAGTGTGTTGTGCAGAAATGTTGGGGCCAAAGTTTTATCACATAAATAACCATTGGCCTTTCTGTCCCCATTTGTGTGATGTTAAGTGCTGAGCAAACGTGGTACTCTGCTTAATGAAAACAATGAAACATTTCATTTAGTACAACTTCCTTCATGCAAACAGGCATCTATGCACAGTTGTCAGCACTCTGGCAGTACTGCATGCGAAAAAGAGACATATTGCCTAGCTTTCTGTGTGGCACTAGGTGTAAGAGTAGTGAGATCCTGGTTAGAATACAAGTGAACCAGGGTTCAAATCCAAATAATGCTTTGTTTTTAATACAAATGCTATTGGGATGTCATTAGCTAAGTAAATGTGATCAGGACTGCAAATGTGACTATCGGCGACTACACTGAAGTATGTGTCTTCCCCAAATTGTATCAGTAACACCTACCTTAATACACTTCTACAACTAGCAAATGTTTTGCAAGCCTCACTACAAATCACAAGTTAATTGTGTGTACAGCTTACCACAAATGACAAGGTGTGATACATCTTTTGAAATGATTCAGCAGGTATGGTGTTTGTGTATTACTGGATAGCCTGAAAAGTGTGTGCTGTATGCTTTTTCACAGTTTCCACATCATATTAGATGAACATTTCTTCCATCATCACATGGACATGACACAAAGGGAATCCTGCAGCAGATTTTGAAAGCTTGCAACACTCCATGAACAATGATCCCTTAGTAAATCAAGGTAACATGCTTGAATTATCCATCAGTTGAGTCATGTCACTATGTAGAAAACATTATATGACCTGTGCATCCATTAGCCTAATAGATACCCACCCATAAAAAGAGATGGGTGTGAATGGGTGTATACAAGGAGAGATGGACATACACATAACAATGTTTTGTGTAATGTAACACTCACGGACATGTTGTTGGTATGTTCTCATTATTAAGATGCCAAGCTCTGCAGTATGATGTTATTCTAAAAGTGTATTAATTCTGGTTTAAGCACTTGGGCTTGAGGCCAGTTATTTTACATTAAGAGGGTTCGTGTTCTGCACTCTTGTGGGAGGAGAGGCTGGACTCTGTCCTTCTGAGCTGGGAATTTCTGGTTAAAGGCTTATAGTGCCTGCATATTTGAACTGCTTCTTACTGAAATTGGTACACCTTGTTTGCTGTAGCATAGACTAGATCCAGGCCTGCTGAATCTAGCTTTGTTTGTATGCTTGTTGTTTGTTTATTTCCCTGAAACACTAATTCCACCTAAAACACGGCCTTTTAGCACTTCTGTGGATCCCTAGTGATATCTGCATTGCTTACTGTACTTATTTCCTTGTTTCACTTGAAAGAAAGTTACTGTTTGTCATTTTTGCATTTAAGTTACCTGTAACACATTGCATTTAAGTTACCTGGCACTTGCTCACTAAAGCAATTATATGTCAGCTCTAAAAAATTAAAAGCACTACACCCTCACAAACTCCCCTTGAGTACCTTGTTCCCCATTGGCCCTTTTTTCAATTATAAAGGAATTCCCAATACTATTCTAGCATGTCCAAAGGTCAGTTGTCAATCTCCTCTCCGGTCCAGCTGGTGAATCTGGGAATCTTGAGGCAATGTTACAACTGCCTCATGTACACAGACAACCCTCTCATCCTCCCAACAAATTCCAACACATGTGAGAGATGCAACCATATAGCCAAACTGGAGGCTAAGCTCTCTCAACTCAGTACTGGCGTAACCAGTCAGGAGGAGAAGGAAACCACATTCACTACAATTCCAGTCTCACATAGACCTACCACGACAACAAACCAAACACAAACACACAAAACATACTGAGGCTCTAAATAAAAATCTGCCTAAGCAGCAGAGACCTCCAAAGCAGACACCCAAGCAACTGCTACCCCAAAACAAAACACGTGCAACACATAGCTCACAAAGCCAGTGTGCCAAACAGTCACAGCCCTTAAGGCTAAACAACACACCTGATACACTTGTAATAGGTGACTCTATCGTCAGGCACACTGAGGTCCCGCTCACCAGGCTGAACAAGGAGAAGGTCACGGTGAGCTGCCTATCGGGCGCTAGGATCCGCCACATAACACAAGCACTCAGGTCACTCCAAGGCAAGTAGAAATATGACTCAGTCATTGTCCATGCTGGTGTGAATGACCTGAGACGTACCTCCCTGGACTACATGAAAAGAGACATAGAGGGGCTCTCTGAGCATGTAGCCCAGGCCGGTATGACCCTGACCTTGAGCAGCATCTTACCCTCACCAAGAATGATGCCACAATATGAAGACAAGATGATCAATTTCAACAATTGGCTTAAGTGTTGGTGTCATTCAAAGGGGATCCAATGCCTGTCAGCCTGGGATGACATGCTCGACAAGCCATGATGCTTCACTAGGGACGGCTTGCACCTGTCACCCTGGGCTTTGGATATTGGCAAAGGCTCTTGCTACCCCCATAGTGCCTTTTTTAGGCAAGGCTCAAAAGACAAACCCACCTCCATAGGTATCACAAGGGATAAGAAACTAAGAGTAATGCTACTCAACGCCAGAAGTCTAAACCTCAAGATGCATGCACTCAAAACTCTCCTTAGCATGGAGAACATCGATATCTGTGCAGTAACAGAAACCTGGTTCAAGGCTCCCGAGAGCACCCCAGTACTACCAGGTTATACCTCATACCATGCTTTTCGGCCCCAAAACTTGGAATGAACCACAAAAGGAGGGGGAGTATCAATATTCGTCAAAGATACCCAGACCTCCAGGTTGGTGGCACAGCACGAAGCATCAGAGACTATCCATGTGCAACTAACTGTGGGTAAAACTGCCTTTCAGTTTATAGCCTGCTACAGACCACCCTCCCAAACACAGGAACCCCACTCGGCCTTCCTGAGAATACTGGAAAATATGAAGGTCTCTCCAAACACCATTATATTGAGCAACTTCAACTACCCAAACATAGACTGGGAGCATTACTCTAGCTCCAACACCCTAGCCCAAAGGTTCCTAGAATTTATAAACTCAAATGCTATGGAACAACTTGTTACCACTCCCACAAGAGGGGAAAACATACTGGACCTGATCATCACCAACATGGGGACACTATGCTCCAGACCAGAAGTGTATCCCTCACTGGTAAGATCAGACCATAAACTAATCTCACTGGATATTCACATCCCGACCCCACCCCCTGCCCAGAAAACCACAGTGAAAAACTTCTCTAAAGCAAATTTCACACGCCTCAAAACCGAGGCGAAATCCTTCAAAGCCCCCGGGCCTGTGGAAAATATGGCCCAGACCGCAGAATCCTTTATAAACGCATTCTATGAACACCTTCAGGAATGCATGGATCATGCAATCCCAAATAAAACCAAGACCCAATCTTCCAAAGGCAGACGTCCTGTCTGGTGGATCCCAGCCATAAACAAACTATACAATAGAAGGAGGAAGCTACTATATGATAGAGCAAAATCCCAAAAAGGGAAGGCATCTCTGATCAGTATTAGCAAAAAACTACGGGCACTCATAAAATTGTCTAAGGCCAGCTTCGAGAGAAAAATTGCAGAGGACACTAAGGATAATCACAAGGCTTTCTTTAGTTATGTTAGGAACCTGGGTGGGAATTCACAGATATGCTCAGAATGATTCCAAAATGACAAAAAATACACCGAGCCCACAGACATTGCCAACATCCTAGCTGACAGGTTCAGTGCAAACTTCTCTCCCCACCAAAAGGGCAAATATCTATCCCAACAGAGTGCTGCCCCCCTGACATCTCAGATGCTCAGGTAACAGCCGCCCTCTCCAAAGCAAAAAACACAGCATCAATGGGACCAGATGGTGTCCTGGGCTGCGTCCTACATGAACTCCAAGAAGAGCTAAACCCAGACATAAAACTACTGTTCAATCTTAGCCTTACTACAGGATATGTACCCAAAGAGTGGCATACAGCAACAGTGGTCCCTCTCCACAAAGGTGGTTCCTCAACGGATCCTGGAAACTATCGCCCCATAAGCCTGACTAGCTTGGTCTGCAAAGCTATGGAAAGGATCATCATGGACCTCATAAATAAAGATATTGGGGACCTACAGACACTGGATCCTACCCAGTTTGGCTTTGTTAAGGGCAGATCCTGCCTCTTAAACCTGGTTGATTTCTTTGAAACAGTCACCAAGGCCATTGACGAGGGGAAGGTGGTCCACACAGCCTACCTGGACCTCGCAAAGCCTTCGATACAATACCCCACTCGGGCATTATAGATAAGCTCACCAGCTTAAATATAAACCCCTATGTCACTAGATGGGTTGCAAACTGGCTCAAGGACAGAACCCACATGGTTAGAATTGCTGGAGCCATGTCAGACTCCAAACCAGTTACAAGTGGCGTCCCACAAGGCTCAGTCCTGGGACCTCTCTTGTTCGGTATATATTTCTCAGCGGTACAGGCCAACACGGAAGGACTGTGGCTGACCAAGTTCGCAGATGACTGCAAACTGGGCACCATAATCAACTCTCCAGCCGACACAAGCATCCTCCAAAAGGGCCTCATAGAAACAGACAACTGGTGCCAGAGCCGTGGCCTCAAGCTAAACGCCAAAAGTGTATAGTCATCCCTTTGGCAAAAACAAAGTGCCCACAAATTACCACATAGGTGGTAATCCATTAAGTACAGAAGAAGTCATTAGGGACCTGGGGACCCAAGTTGATAGCAATCTCTCATTTGACAACCACGTGGCCAAAGTGGTTAGAAAAGCATTTTATATAGCCCACCTAATCATGAAGGGATTCACATCTAGATCAGAGGAGGTCATTGTGCCTCTTTACTCATCCCTCATCAGGCCCATAATTGAGTACAATGCCCGTTTGGGATGTACCTTACCAGACACCTGCAGCAACTGGAAAGACCCCAAAAGTACCTCACCAAGAGGATCAAAGGGCTCAAACAGATGCCATATGCTGCCCAGTTAAAGAAACTCCAGCTCTACTCAGTGGCATACCGCCTGCTCAGAGGTGATCTGTGCCTGACCTATAAAGCCATGTCCAACCCAGAATTAATGGACATGCTGCACCTCAGAAAATCCAAATCCCATCGAGCTATGCGCTCGAGAGACTTGAACCTCAGCACTGAAATAAATAGGACATGCTGGAGGGACAGATTCATAACCCAGAGGCTCCCTTCACTCTGTTATAAAATCCCAGTCCAGGTTAGGCAGAGTCCCACATTGACTCTCTTCAAGAGGAATCTTGATGAGTGGATGGGAGATCGTAGGTTTACCCCAGCTATCATTTCTGTGTCACTGTTAGAGGCACAGTATACTAACCTCAAAAAAAGGCATAGCAAAATTAATTTAAAATGGGTGGCGAAAGCCAAACACACTCTGGCTAGGCTTATAAATGCCCTATATAAATGCAGATAGCCTAGTATGAACCTATGAACCTATGTGACTGACATAAGGGTACAGAAGGTTAGGAGAGGGACAATAGCTTACGACAAGCAGAACAAGGTTGGATCAATATGTCATAGTTGTAGGGATGGATGTCAATGCATGCAAATATTTTTTTGGGGCCAGTATCCAATATATCTCCATAAGAACTCATAACCATGGCAAATGTTAACATGTGGTTGATTAATCATATCATAGCCATATAACATCACACTAAGAAATGATGTGAGATGCATGTGGAATTGAAGCCTTGATTCTGGGGGCAAAAACTCTTCATTCAAGTGACTTAGGTCAACACTCCACATAGGGAATTACACTTTCTTACATCAGCAACGTAGAGAACTGTCAGAGTAACTCTTCCTTTTATTCTGCCTTAACTCTGTATTCCTATAGCACAGTATGTTTAAGCACTTTTGCCTGAATATAACTAGACTAGTGCAGCCAATGGCAAAAACTCACTAAGTTTTGCCATAGGATATGAACAGCCACTCACCACTGCTCGACACTGGTGAGTGATGCCAAACTCTGCGCAGATGCAGAGGACAAAAATTGAAGGCTTTTTTTATAGGCCATTTCCAGCCATATGTGTTGACCAGATTAAACATGTGAAATGGGGTTGATTGGAAAGTGGTAAAATGGGAGGCAAAAAGAGGGAAGAGCAAAGAGGAAGCAATAAAGGAATTTTCAGGAGAGAATTAGGAAAGAACCATAAATATCCACATCTTCAACACAGTAATGTGCACATGTAGACAAAATTTGATGAATTTGGACTGTCACCACAGCACATATGGGTGCCAACAATGCAATGATGTTGTACAGCCAATCAGACTAAATCAAGTGTGTCAAGAAGACATGTATGTGAAATGGAGAGCTATGTACAGGACAATTTTTTTTTCTGTGTGTGTGGGGGGAAAGATGCCCTTTTTTATATTTCAAAAAGAGAGGAATGTTGGGAAGGGGCATAAGAATGTGAGGGTCAGGTAGGCAAGGCAGACAAAGAAGCAGATGCAGACAAACAGAACAAACAAGACAGACACAGGGATAGTGATAGACAAAAATGGGTGGGGGGACACCATGATTGGGGATAAGTAGGGGACATCAGAGGCACATATCAGTCAAGTGTGGGAACAGTGAGAATCTAAACCTCACCCTTGGAATTGTCATCACTGTCCTCTTCTTCAATTCCCTGTGAGACTGCTTGATATGGGGGTCTTTTTCCAATTTTTATGAGCAACCTCTCAGGTAGCTGATGCAGGTACCAAGGCTACTAGTTAATGCACAATCCCTGGCAGCTCTTGGAGTGTGACATAATCACCGCCTCCAACAATACTCCTGGAGAGTAGCACTGCACCAGCAGCTGGGGCAATGTTACCTGAAGTGGATGGGTAATATAGTGCAGGGTTGTGGTAACAGTACTACCAGGTCACATCCCAGAGGTACTGAGTGTTGGTGTAGCAGCCAGTGGAGGGTTGGCAGGCCAAGCCACAGTGATTGGTCCACCTCTCTGTGGTGAAATGCATTTGGTTTGCCTGCAGAAAGTTATCACATCAAAACAGTGTGAGTCTAGGTAACACCACAAAAAATAAATAAATAAAAGGAAAAAGAAGATAAATAAAGGGTGAGGTGAGACAAAAAATGAAAATAGACTAATAGAACCATGAAATGTCACATTTGTGCTTTATTACAATAAATAAGCTTTTCTTATCTACAGAGCTTTCACAATCCCAAAAATGATTGTGAATTGTTACAAGTAATCCTTGGAATATGCACATATTCCATGTATGCTTTTAAATATACTACAGACTAAATTAACAACATGGCATTACAGCCAATATTGCTGCATTTCAAGTGTAAAAATGGTACATGTTGAACGTGAATTAATAGGTTATTTGTGGGAAATGAACTCACATAATCTGCATACACTATTACACTTACCTAATACAATTACCCACAGCTACAGAAGGAAGCATGCATACTTGCTATTACAGTTAAGATATGCATGCTGAACTTGATGCTAATCTATGGAATCACTATATATTTAGTACAATTAGGGCTAGTTATGCTGCAGACATACCTCTTGCCTCTCTAAGTCACTCCAACATCTCAGCATGTGCTTCTGTTCACCAAAATTTCCTCTACTTCTGTAAAATAGAGAATGAGAGAAGAATATATAAATACCAGTTTTGGCTACCTACAGCATTTCATATAATTTCAAATTGCTTGATCTGTATACTTACAAAAGTGGAGCGTGTCAGCAGTGTGTAACTCATCTAGCCACTGGTCGAGTTGGGCCTGCTTGAGCCTCCTCAGGTCAATGTAGTGGTGCCTACATTTCTCCTCAGTATGTAGTACACCAGTTGCTCTAGAGACAGTCTTGGCTAGGTTGTTTCAAGTCTCAGTCTTGTACTGAAAAAGAACAGGCAGGCATCATATGATAAAGGAAGACAGACTAAAGAGCCTTTATGTCACCCTCATTCAAAGAATTTTATTTTGCTATATCATTCATGATATATGAGTAAAATGGCCATGGCACTTTGCTGTAGCAGTTTTAAACCTGATCAGCACTTACATAGGAGCTACCAATAAGTTGTTTTCCTCAGAAGATTCAAGCAACAGAGACCAGATATTACAGCCCCTAGTACTCTTCTGACTCATTTAAACATAACCTAGAGGCACACATTTCCCACAATTGTTCCCCTGCACTACAGCATTGATGGTGTACAGTTATTGCTTGACATGTCCCTAGGTTACATATGTCCTACCTTTTAGCATTTGTATTGTGAGGTATGAGGTATTTAGTGAGGTATTTGTGAGGTACTACTCTGTCATTGTCCATGTTGGAGTGAATGACTTGAGACGTACCTCCCTGGACTACATGAAAAGAGACATGGAACAGCTCTCAGATCATGTGGCCCAGGCAGGTATGACCCTAACCCTGAGTAGCATCCTGCCTTTGCCTAGAATGATACCACAGTATAAGGACAAAATGACTGACTTCAACAATTGGCTAAGATTCTAGTGTCATTCAAAGGGGATTCAGTATCTGTCTGCCTGGAAGGACATGATCGATAAACCACGATGCTTTGCCAGAGATGATCTGCACCTGTCGCCCCTGGGATTCAGGTTACTGGCTAAAGCTTTTGTCACCCCTATAGTGCCTTTTTTAGGCAAGGTTCAAAGGACAAAACCACCACCGTAACAGATACAAGCATGCAAAATTTGAAGGTAATGCTACTCAATGCTAGAAGTCTAAACCTCAAAATGCACTCTCTCGAGGCACTCCTAAAAATGGAGAACATTGATATCTGTGCAGTAACTGAGACCTGGTTCAAGGCTCCAGAGAGCACCCCTGCAATACCGGGCTACAACTCTTACCACACTTTTTGGCTACCAAACTAAGACCGAAACACTAAAGGTGGAGGGGTGTCCATATTCACCAAGGATATTCTCACCTCCAGGCTAGTTACCCAACACAATGCATCTGAAATTCTCCAGGTGCAACTAACACTAGGTAAGACTGCAATCCAAATTATAGCTTGCTACATATCTCCCACCATGCCCCAAGATTCTCACTACACCTTTATAAACATACTGGAAAATATTAAGATACAACCAAACACCCTAATACTGGGTGATTTCAACTACCCTGCCATTAACTGGGAAAACTCGGGTACCAACACCTTTACCCAACAGTTCTTGGAATTCATAAATTCCAATGCCCTGGATCAACTAATCCATTGTCCCACCAGGGGCGCCAATATCCTAGACCTGGTCATTACCAACATGGGAGATAGATGCTCCACACCAGTGGTCACCCCCTCATTGGTCAGGTCTGACCATAAGCTAATCACCCATTACATCCACATCCCACCCCCACCCCCCAGTAAGGAAACCTCTGTAAAAAAACATCTCCAAAGCCAACTTCATGCTACTCAAGTCAGAAGTGACAAACTTCATGATACCCATGCAGATGGGAGCTGAAAGTTCGACTGCTGAATCCTACACTAAGGCACTGTATGAGCACATCCACTCGTGCATGAATAATGCCATCCCAAATAGATCCAAAAAAAGGAAGCCAATCTGGTGGTCCCCTGCCATAAACAAACTATACAACAGAAGGAAGAAACTGTTGCAGAAAAGAGGAAAATCCCAGAATACAAAAAACTCCCTTACCAGCCTCAGTTAGAAGCTGAGATCCCTCATAAAATCCTCCAAAGCTAGTTACGAAAATAAAATTGCCAAAGATTCCAAAGACAACCACAAGGCATTCTATAGTTATGTCAAGAATCTAAATGGCAATGCTCAGATTTGCTTTGAGCTACAACAGAATGGCATTAAATATACTGATCCCAAGAGTATTGCCAATATCCTAGCAGATCGATTTAGTGTCAAATTCACCCCCTTCTCACCCCCTAAAGGGCCCATCTCAATACCAAAAGATTGCCAAATTCTGGTAATCATTGCCACATAGGTAGAAACCGCACTCTCCAAAGCTAAGAATACAGCATCCATGGGACCAGATGACATCCCGGGCTGTGTACTACATGAACTACAAAATGAACTGGCACCTCACCTAAGTGTCATGTTTAATCATAGCCTCACCTCAGGCATCGTGCCCACTGAGTGGCGCACAGCTACAGTTATCCCACTCCACAAGGGGGGATCCACCTTGGATCCCAGGAACTACCGTCCCATTAATCTAACGAGCTTGATCTGCAAGGGCATGGAATGCATTATCATGGAACTTATAAACAAAGACATTGGCAACCTTCAAACACTGGACCCCACCCAGTTTGGGTTCATGAAGGGCAGATCTTGTCTCCTGAACCTGACTGATTTATTTGAATCAGTCTCCAAAGCTGTGGATGAGGGTAAGGCGGTCCACACAGCCTATCTGGACCTCGCCAAGGCCTTCAACACCATCCCCCACTCTGGAATCATAGATAAACTTACTAAACTGGGTATAAATCCTTACGTCAATAGATGGGTTGCCAACTGGCTTACTGACAGAACCCAGTCTGTAAAAGTAGCTGACTCTAAATCCAGCTCCAGACAAGTGACAAGTGGAATACCTCAGGGTTCAGTCCTGGGACTGCTCTTGTTTGGCATCTACTTCTCTGAAGTACAGGCCAACACTAAGGGACTCTGGCTAACAAAGTTCGTAGATGACTGCAAACTGGGAGCCATTACTGAATCCCCAAATGATGTGGATATTCTACAAAAGGGCCTTACAGAAACAGATGCTTGGTGCCAGAGCCATGGGCTCAAGCTGAATGCCAAGAAATGCATAGTTATCCCCTTTGGGAAAAAAGCATGTACCCATGAATTACCACATAGGTGGCAGTACACTAAACACCAAAAGTGTGATGACAAACTTAGGGACACAGGTGGACAGTGGTCTCACCTTCGATAACCACATCACCACCACAGTCAGGAAATCCTTCTATGTGGCACACCTCATCACTAAGGACTTTTCATCCAGAAAAAAAGGAGGTCATTGTCCCACTGTACTCATCCCTCATTAGACCCATTATAGAGTACAGTGCCCTATTTGGTATGTACCTCACAAGACATCTGCAACAGCTGAAAAGGCCACAGAAATACCTCACTAAAAGAATCATAGGCCTAAAGCAGATGCTTTATGCTGACCATCTAAAAAAACTCCAGCTATACTCTGTGGCATATCGTCTACTCAGAGGCAATCTCTGTTTAACATAAAAGGCCATGTCAAACCCTGAGCTGTTGGACATGCTCCACTTAAAAAAATCCAAATCACTCAGAGCCACACGCTCCATGGATCTAAACCTTGTCATCACAATGAACAAAACATGCTGGAGGGATAGGTTCCTCACTCAGAGACTCCCCATACTCTGGAATAGACTGCCCATACATGTCAAGCAGAGTGCCTCCTTGGCCATCTTCAAAAGGAACCTTGACAATTGGATGGGAGATAGGAAATTCACCCAGGGATCACGCCAATCTCCCTGCTAGACAGGGGTCCAGGGAAGTAAATATTCTGGGAAGAAATATCCAGGTAATTGTTATGGCTAAGTTTGCATAGGCCCTAGGGCTGATAGCCTGGTACCAACCTATAAACCAATAGAAGAAAATATGCATGCTTGCTATTACAGTTAAGATATGCATGCTGAACTTGATGCCAATCTATGAATCACTATATATTTAGTACAATTAGGGTTAGTTATGTTGCAGGCATACCTCTTGCCTTTCTAATTCACTCCAACATCTCAGAATGTGCCTCTGTTCACCACAATTTCCTCTACTTCTGTAAAATAGTGAATGAGAGAAGAATATATATACATGCCAGTCTTGGCTATCTACAGGATTTCATATCATTTCAAGTTGCTTGATCTGTATACTTACAGAACTGGAAGGTGTCAGCAGTTTGAAACTCATCTAGCCACTGGTCGAGTTGGGCCTACTCAAGCCTCCTCAGGTCAATGTAGTGGTGCCTACACTTCTCCCCAGTGCATGGTACACCAGTTGCTCTAGAGACAGCTTTGGCAAGGTTGTTCCAAGTCTCAGTCTTGTACTGAAACCTGGTATAATCCACCAGCAGCAGCTTATGTCTGTAGCACTTCAGGAGTGCAACAAATATTTTTGACTCCTCCACATCCCACCTATGTGGCCTGAATTGGGCATCATCCTTCCCATGTCCTGCCATGTCTGCAAAGGTTCTCCAACAACAGTTGCAATGGTTTCCTGCAAATTTGTGATGTCACATTTTACGACCAGTGTACAAACACGCACCAACATGTTTGCAAGATGGTAAGCAAAGAGAAACATTGCCAAACAAAGAGAAAAAGGAATTTATGAAACAGCAATGATAATGTGACATTTGGCATTGATTTATGGTATGTGTGCTGCTATATCTGGTCACACTTTGTCCAGTGGTCAACATTGAAATGACTTAGCTTTTAAGTCACAACTTTGGAGAGATCAATGGGATGACTTGAATCATATTTTGTGGGGATTTACACACTGTTAAAAAAATTTGTACAATGTGAGATTCAAACATATGTAAAAGGGAATGCATACATTTCCACATAGATGATTATTCCTCATTGCCACAGAAAAAATGCTTACCAACCCTGGTCATTACAGATATACAGTTCAGAGTTGCTGATGCTATACTTCAATTAAGCCTGTATGTGTGGGACATTAAAAGGTTCTGGCTTATGCATTCTCAGCTGTGATGCAGGACTAATGTCTGACAATATACTGTAAATGGATAGACTTGCATGACTTTAGTAATAGAGTTTGGCGTTATGATACATACCTCATAATACGTTTTGTTTTACAGTTATACTTGGGTTATGGGAGGAGTGTATTGCCAGTAAACTATTGTGTGCATCAGAGAGATGCAACTGCATTTTTTATAACATAATCATTGTCATGCTAAACCAGTCACACACATAATGCATATGATACCTACAAAAGTATGTGCATGCAAGCAGTAATGATACCTTTCTGTCAATCAGTCTGCTATACATAGTTTTTGGTATGTAGTATTACCTTATAATGAAAGCTTTGTGAAAGTTACAGTGGAACACCTTTACTAAAAAGTGGATTGCATTGAATTTGAACTCTGACTTACCTATGTTCTGACCATGAATTCACCACATTTACATCTGGAGGCAGAGGAAAGCTAGACAGCAGGTGTATTTTCCACACTTATTACTGTCCAGAGAGCTGATGGCCGCTCATCACCACTGAGCCTGTTTGCACAAAGGAAAGTGAACCACATTAAATTTTTCACTTTTTTCCTTAAGTAGTGAACCCTGTTTGTGGATAGTTAGGCAATGCATAAATGTAAAGGGAAACAAGAACATATATTATTTGTGTAAATACTCATTATGACCCTTCATCAGTAAAAATATCTGCTCTGGGTCTCCAAACCCCCTTGACCTACATTCTCTCTTTTTTAGCTCAAAATATTTATAACTTGTGTCACAGGGACAGTTGGGCAACAAGTGGAACTTCTTCAGTCACTACCATAAATGTTGCTGACCACTGCACAATGCTACTAAGCATATTTGTGCTCTATAAGGTGACTGAAATTAAATTTTCACTTTTTAAACAGTTAACTATGTTTTAGTTATGCTTTGCATCACAGACATGGTAATGGTAAAAAAGTGATTTAAAAAAGAGAAACAGTGGTTGAACAATCAGACAGCTCTGGATTTGAATCATCAGACTATTGCACTTACACAACACAGTTGTAATGAGTTATCTCTCTTTGCCATAAACACAGCTTTGCAATATCAATCAAATCATGTGCATATAAGCAATTCTCATCCCATATCTAGTATTAAACGGTTTATATAGTTGGACATTCTCAGTTGATTGTAAATGTGTTGATAACATATTTAGTGGAATGAGTGATCACACGATATTTCTGAATATGTTTGCAACAATTGCAGCTCTGCCTTCTATTTGTATTCTGGAAAACATTCCCTTATCTCTGCTTAACTATCACACATGTAATCTCCAATGCATATTCCTCTCATTTTTATTTCAAGATGTGATACTAATACATGACAGTCAGCAACAGTTTTCAGCAATGGCAGAAAACTGTGCTATTATGCTAATGAAACATACATGTGGGATGTCTGGTTTTGTTTAAAAGCTCACTGCAGTTAGTTCCACACTTTGTAAGTGTATCATCACTGACACACACCTACTTCAGTGAAGGATGTCTGTACATTACTGTGTCATGCTTCAGTCAGAGTAATCATTCACAGTTGCAAGCTATTAGCACCTAACAATGGTGTAGAGGCCACACTATGTTTACATCTGCTATACAAAGTCAAAAGTTTGGTATTCACCAATTCTAATGAGTTCACACCTCATTTGTGTCTTCAGAGTGCTCAGAGGGCTGAATCTACACTGAAAGGTAACTGTGTAGCTAGGGAAATTAATATATGCAGGAGGTCTGTCAGAGTGGGGTCTGACAATGCCCTGTATACCAGGTATAGCTCTCCCCTCAAAAGCCTGTAGGAGACAGAATACAGGGATAGGGCCTTGAGGCAGTCTGCATAGGGCATATTACTTACACCCTGAATTATTTTAGTGAGGAACCTCTGTGAATGTTCCAGTTGTTGGATATGCCTGTATCGGTACATACCAAATGGGGCATTGTATTCAATGATAAGGGGAGAGCTATACCTGGCATACAGGGTATTGTCAGACCCCACTCTGATGGACCTCCTGCATATCCACAAAACAAACAGCACCATAAATACCCATTCTAAAGACTTAAACCTTGCCTGTGATATAAATAGGACCTGCTGGAGAGTTAGGTATTTATCCCATAGTCTCCCCCATCTATGGAACAGGCTCCCCATCCATGTGAAGCAGAGTTCCTTCCTAACCCAATTCAAGTGCAACTTAGACAATTGGATAGGAAACTAGAAATTCATCCCTTGTTTGGCAACTATGTCTCTAATGGACAGGGGTAACCTGTAAATGGTTCATCTCCCAGGCCCATGCTTACACTTATCAAGGATATCAGACCTTGTCAGAGATTTGGGATGTATGACTAGGCTTAAAAAGGCCCTTGTCTTCATTAGCCTAGTAAACACCTATGAACCTATAATATCACAGGCTACACAGAAAATGGCTGGCTTTCAGGTGTAGGGGTGAACAAGCATGCTTTGCATATGCATGAGAGCAGCAACTTTAAATACAATACTGTGGCCATTTGCCCTTTCAGTTTCACCCCAGTCTGTGAAAAGACAATATACAGAAGGTGACTATCTTCTTTTTTTTTGGTGGGGGGGGGGGTGAGAAGGTAGGCACTGTTCCCAAGTAATGATTTATGCATCTTCATAAACATTTGCCTTTTCAGTGCATTGGGGACTATTTTATTTGAAAGCTTTGAGCATTATGCTTTTGAGATAATGTAGTTCTTTCTTTCTAGCTGAAAAAATCATTCCTTATTCGTGAGGCCATCATTGGATAAGAAGTTTTGAAGAAAGATATAAAATGTAGTTCAGAACATCCAGACCCATTACTTTATTATTATTATTATTATTGTTACTGTTATTATTATTATTATTATTATTATTTGCCTTTATTTACCAGGTAAGTCTGACAGGGTAATACCCATTTTAAGTGGAGGCCCAGGGAGAAAAGCTCCATTTGTTTACGCAAGTTCAAGTTAAACACAGAGTAGTTACATTTCTATTTATATCAGTACAAATGCAGTAGTTAAAATAATACGTTCTAAGATTGTATAGAGGTAGAAGTTACTAAGAGAAAGCCCATGTGCAACTTAGTGGGTTGTACAGGCAGCAATTCTGTATAAATATTGTTTAGTCATTTCAGTGAGAGGTTGAGAGTATTCTGTTTCAGGAGAGTACCTGGAGAGTATCGTGCTGTGAATACAAAGTCTCAACCTTGAGATAAGAATTTTTAGGACCAGGTTTGGTTAAGATGTTTAAACAGTGATTTAAAACTATTGAGTTTTGTCGAAGAGTTTTATTTGTGTGGGGATATCATTCCAGAGTTTAGCAACATGCTGGGAGTAAAGTGAGTCTCCTGTAAAATTCTTTGACTTATTTGTGGGCAATAAGAATCTGTTACTAGAAAGGAGGTCCCTTGTTGGACAGTTGGGCAGTAATATGTTTTTTAGTGCATGATATTTTTCTGGATGATGAATGAGTTTGCGTGCTATAGTTAGTTATGAATATGCTAGGTAGTTATGCGATTCATTTAATTTAATTTAATTTCATTCTTCCACGGTTATTATAGCATTGTCTTGCATAGTTAGTGTATGTTGAAAGGATGGCAGAAAAATTTGAAGAGTAAGACAAAAGTTCTGATTCCAAAAGACTTGTTGTCAGTGTAAGTGACCACTTAAAACTGTGAGCAGGCTGAGAGCAGATGTTTTTGAATCTGGTCCCAGCTGTAAGCTTGTTTATAGATAGGCCTTACACCAAAGTAAGTCACTTACACTGACAGCAGGTCTTTTGAAATCTGAAAAGACATGCTGAGAGCAACTCTTTTGGAATCTGGCCCAAGTGTGAAAATAAATTTCTTTCCTTACTCATGTTTGCTCAAGACATCATTGGATCAAAACAGTTGGAAAAAATATCTAAAATGCACTTCATATCATCTAGAACTGTATGACATATTGGGTCTAGTGACTCCTGATTCCCTGCTTAATTCAATTACTTCTTCCACATTTATTACAGTGCAGTCTGCAGTCTTAGCCAGTTAGGGTGCGAATTAAGGAAAATTCCGAAGTGCATTTCAGACTGTGAAAATTAAAACAAAAAGTTATCTGATTGGATGGGGTGGGGAAGCAAGGTTGGGGGTAATAGGTAGACACTTGGGAGTTTATGGGAAACTGGTAGGCAGTGGGATGTTTATGACGAAGGCCTTTGTCTGAGGTTCCAGTTCACCTAAAGCTGGCCTTAGTTATCTATTTTTAACACGGATGGCAAAAGTCACCTCTCCAGCTTCATTTCTGAGGTGCATTTTTTGGTTATATTCCACATTTTGAACTCATAACAACCTGGTTATTATTGCAAGCCTGCTCGTAATTCCCTTTATTGTGCACCTTTCTCATGGCTTTCAAAGCTGCTATCTCACACCAGACCTTACACAGTCGCCACCACAGAACACAGGCAAAAAAAATATCTGTGAAAGCTATAAAACACTTTTTACTGCCACTCAAAAAAGACAAAGGTTTTCAGATTTCTAAAGTTGTTAGTCCATTAAAGGTATACTTAGCTTGTTGATGTTGTTTGTGTGGCTATGTTAAGTGTTTTATAGCTTTCAAAGCTGTAAAACACTTTTGGGGTTTTGTGCTTTTTTCTTCTAACTTGGTGTACATTAGGGCAGCTAAAGTCCCACACACTTCAAAGAATTATGATTGGGTTTGTCTGATTATGACTAAGTAATTATGTGCTCTGGACATGCATGTCAAGATTCACATCTTGGGCTTCCCTTCACAATGCTATTGAGGTGAGTTTGTTGGCATCCATGCCTTATGAGAAACTAATTATGATAAAAACTTACTCATAATCCTTTATATGTTATATGCACTATTTTTTCAGCTTAGCTGTTGCATTTCATTAGATTGTTTCTAAATATTTATTGCAACTGGATTGTTGCTGAAATAACTCCCTTAAGGTAAATCTCAGCTACCTATAAATAAAGTCCCCTACACTCACTCACACACATACACACACACACACACACACACACACACACACACTTCAGCACTGGCATCTAGACTGGGAACAATGGCTTCCAGAACTATGGGCTCAGACTCATACCTCTCAGCTGTCCAGATTTTCGCAGACTGTCCACATTTTTGCCTCATATTTTTGGTCTTCTTCCCATAAAATTGTGGTTTTCTGGCAAAACACTGGCATATCTTTGAGGACTGACGTCAGAAAATAATGGCACACAGAGTTTTAGGCTTCATATCCCTCAGAAAATTCATGCTAATGCAAAACCTATTATTCTATCAGCGTTCTAAGTTTATAAGAGCAATATTTAAAAAAGTGCCCCTATTTTTGGGCCTTTCTCCAGATTTCTTGCTCTAAGAGGTTAAGAGGTTCTAGTTAGCCTCACAGAGATGCACCAAAATGAAACAGCAGCCTTGCAAGTACGTTGTTATTGTTTTCATAATGAGATCGGTCACTATGAATCCATTCCTGGTTGCTATGATATCAAGAAACTACGCACCCTTTGCATTTTAGTGCATAAACAGCATATTTTAGGAATGATAACGGAAGGCTAATAACGATTTAGATTTTCTATACTACTAAAGTATTTGACTATAATACATTTATGACTCCTGATATTTCATATTAAGAAATTTAGGCTTGGGATATTTTATTATGTGGAAGTCCTTTACCAAATAAGGTAAAGTGTTTTGTAGTCTATAACTCTCCGTGTGCAATGTTAAACACCGTGCATTGCCATGTGAACTACCACCTCGCAAGTATTGTAAGGGGCTGCAAAATCTATATATGACTGTATATACGCAGTGAGCGTTTAAATGGAAGAGATAATATTGCTCGGGTGAATAACTTCCCAGACAATATGATATATTGGCATGTGCTAAACGCATACCTCTAGTACGTAACAACAATCCGGATGAATGTACAGTCTCCAGGGAACACTGCTGAGACTGGAGGTGCCCCAGCGTTGTTACCACTCCAGGCTTCTTGGAGCAGGTTATTTATCTGTCTGCCACGGCTGCAGCTGCTGCAGGAAAACGCTACACCCGCACCAGGAAGGCGGTGTCCGGGATGACGGGTGGACGAGGGTTAAACATGACAAGTGTTCTATAAATTATTCGCATCATTTTTCTAGATTTTCCACTCTTTTTCATGCTTTAGCAATGACGACGAAATTCCCCGGCTCTGTGTTGGTGTCGGTATTTCTTTTTGTTGCCGAGACGATTGTCGCGATATCCCTGAGTACCACTTACAGGTCTGAGGGGGATAAAACCTGGCAGGCACTGACCCTGGTGTTCTCTTTGGTGCCATCAGTACTGGTGCAGCTTACCCTCACGTTCATCCACCGGGACATCAGCAGGGACAGACCGCTGGTGCTGCTGCTGCACATGCTACAGCTCGGGCCCATCGTCAGGTAAGGGGTCCACTACTAGAGCATTTTTGTTTATTCCCACGCCTTTCCTTGTAAACTGTTCATCATGAAACAGACGGGTGCAAAAGCGAGTCAGGATGTTGCGAGTCATTAGTGCTTTGCCTTTACGCCTAATACTTGGAATTATATTCAGAGTATCAAAAATATATCAATGTCAATTACTCTTTATTTTCTATTATGTATTGTATTTTGTCTAATCATTAACCGTTTAATACCACTTAACACAAGTGTACCTTTTCTGGGGCTACCAGGGAACACTGTCTAGTTAATTGACTTTCTCAGAATAAAAATTAATCATATGGTAGCCAGAAGTGTGAATCTGATTATTATGAGTTCCACTTCCACACTCTTTGTTTCTGCTTTACAAAACACACCCTGTGAATGCTCAGTGTGTATTTTAATTCACCTCACCTTTTCTTAAATGGGTGCAGAAAATATGCTTACTGTCATAAGTAGGATATAGTGCATAATATGCTCTAGAGAGGAGAGGAATGAAGGTCAGCCCGACTAAGACGGAATATACGTGTGTAAATGAAAGGGAGGATAGAGGAATGGTGGGGATGCAGGGAGTAGAGTTGGCGAAGGTGGATGAGTTTAAATACTTGGGGTCAACAGTTCAGAGTAATGGTGAGTGTGGAAGAGAGATGAAGAAGAGAGTACAGGCAGGGTGGAGTGGGTGGAGAAGAGTGTCAGGAGTGATTTGTGACAGACGAGTACCAGTAAGAGTGAAAGGGAAGGTCTACAAAAGAGTAATGAGATCAGCTATGTTATATGGGTTAGAGGCAGTGGCATTAACAAAAAAGGCAGGAGTCAGAGCTGGATGTGGCAGAGTTAACTTAAAGATGCTAAGATTTGCACTGGGTGTGATGAGGATGGACAGGATTAAGAATCAGTATATTAGAGGGTCAGCTCTGGTTGGACAGTTTGGAGACAAAGCCAGAGAGGCGAGATTGTGTTGGTTGGGACATGTGCTGAGGAAGGATGCTGGGTATATTGGGAAAAGGATGCTAAGGATGAAGCTGCCAGGTAAGAGGAAAAGAGGAAGGCCTAAGATAAGGTTTATAGATGTGGTTAGAGAGAACATGCAGGTGGTTGGTTTGACAGAGCAAGATGCAGAGGACAGGAAGAAATGAAAACAGGTGATCTGCAGTGGCGACCCCTAACCGAGAAAAGCCGAAAGAAGAAGAAAGAAGAGTGCATAATGTAAAGTAGAATTGTTATTTCTGTCACTGAAAATTTGTGGCATATGCTGGTTTGCTGTGGTTTCTTGCACTTCAAAGCTGAATAGGACTGCATTGTTCCTCCCATTTATTTGGACTTTATTTTGTGTTGAGCATACTGAACATTACAATATATTTGAATGGCACAATAATTCCTCAGGAAATTTATAAATTTGTTAACAAGAATGCTGCAAGCGATGAGCAAAACATCCAACTTGATCTTCGTAGCCCAGTGGCATTAGGTTGCACAACTTGCACAGTTTGAAGCCATGGGGAAGACTTCTATGGACATATTTAATTTATTCTTTCTATAACCTCAAAAGATGGAGAAATACACTAGTCAAAATTTTCTTTCATCACAATGCAAGTGCTCATTGATATCACAACACAAGTGCTCATTGATATAAATTCAAGTGCTGTGTGTTGCAAAATGGTGTTTGTTTTCCATATTCACTGAAAAATGGAAAAAGACTAATACTTTATTTTCTCCAAGTACCAAATGTTTGCCATTTTCTCTGAGTAAGACCAGTATGAGAGGGGGTTATATTAAGTTGTGGTGGAGCTGGGGGGGACTTGAACAACTCTAATTTTGAACTAGTGCTCCTATCTGTGCGTTTTAGCAGCTCCACAAATAGTCTGGGCAGCATCATCCTCTTCGAAGTCTACAGTAGTAGTAGCTGCTGATATCGTGGAATGGGCTATATAGCCTGTCCAATTAAAATATTTGCATTAACAGTAAACAATGCCACTTGTTAGCCATTTGGAAATGGTCTCTTGTGACTTAGCCTGGTTTCTCTGTCATAAAAGACAAAATGGCTAATTGGATTTTATCAGAAGTTGTTTGTTTACATTCATAGATTGATTACTTCTGCCCCATTTCCCATCTATTTGGGAGAAAACTCCAATTTGAATAGACTGATTCAAAGAAATTTTGGAAATTATTTCTCACAAAAGAGAAAATTTAATTCCCAATAAAACACTATTTTATGGAAGACTGTATAGAGTACTTTAATCAACAATGCGTGTACTTCAGAAATCCTTATAGATGAGGTGACTGGTGAACAAAATAATATCGCCTGGAAATGAAATTATCTGCTGTGTATACTCAGGGTTAGATAAGATCAATTTTTCAATAACAGAATTTCAAATTCTAAGCAGGTGAAAGATAGGATATATCGGGAAAGACTTCTGTTGTGTATGAATTCCCTTCATATTACCTTAGAATGGGAAGTGGCTTTAAAAATAATAGGCAAACAAGCAGAACTGGTGAACAAACACACTACATTTGAAGTATAGGCTAGGCTTATACTAAGCAAGGTAGATACTGCAAAATCTAAGGGTTTGAACTTGAATTTAGTTGTTAGCAATAATCTTGACAGCAGTTAAAAATCCCTTAAGGACAGTGGTAGGCTGTTTTGCTTCTTTTAAGACTCACAGTTCTTTTACTCAATTCAGATGATTGTTCATAATTGACCTAAAATCTTCTGTGCTGTTAGAATTACAGACTTGAGATTGGAATGCAGATTTTTGCTATTCTGAAGAGTTAACTGATACCTGTGAAGAGGTAGGACGAGAGCCTGATCTAAAGATTTGTAAACCATGGCTGTGTTGGCCAGGGAAGACCAGTAAACATCAAACCTGTTGTTTCTGATTTTAATTTTAAACAGTAGTTTAAGATAAGAGGTGAAAGAGGAAATACATTCAGAATGAACTAATTCCAGTCGATGACAGGTTTGACCATGAGGGTGTCTGGAGAAAAAGTGATGAACATATTGATTGATATGAGAGATATGAGAGACAAACAGATTTACCTGTGCAGACTACACATTCTGGTGATCAAGAGAAATGTCTATGTTTTCACTTATGAAACATATCTGGCAAATGGCTGAAGGGAGCTGTCCATACGAACCACCTATTTCTGGACTGTCATTTCTAATTTCTATTTAAAATAAACAGGTGTTCCATGTTTGCAGACATATCACATCATAGCTTCATTGTGATTTACTCTCTCCAAGACTTTTGCTTTTAAGGTCCTGCTGAAGGCTTTCAGAGCTAGGTGACTAGCATTCATTTCTTTTTAAGTGATGAGTAGATCATTTGTACAGGGAGCCATGGGCCCTGAACTCTTAGTTTTTGAAAGTAGGCTCATTGAATAAAGGCTGAAAAGCTTCTATGTTGGTTGAGGAAGAACAAAAGAAACTTATTGCCTTTGCAAACTGAGTGTACTTTCAGAAAAAAAATCCCTGCTTGAAGCAGGAATAAAAGGGAAGAATGGTTCCAGTGATTAAACACTCTGATTACAAGAGTTCTTGAGATACTGCTGAATCTTTCTCATGTGTGAACTGGGGTCTTCAGAAGGAAAGGGGACTTGTAATCCAGAGCACTGACACAAGGGGAAAATCACTGTAGTTTATTAGTTCAGAATTATAGGCAATTATTTCTTTTAATCTGATTTATAATACATCACTAAAATACACAGGCTTATAATAAATCACTGAAATACACAGGCTTTGACTGCATGTCAGGGTGTACTAAAATGAACAACACTAAACTGAATCATACACTAGCAGCCAGATTAATGGCTCTATGATCTCTGGTAATTGTTTGATAAACTTCAACAGATACTGAATCATTCCAAAAAATCATATCAGGGATGTTTTTTTTTTCAGTAAATTTCTGCAGATCTTGTATACTACTGAGATTGTCAATATCTGGGAGAAGATCATACTTTTTCAATGCGTGTCACATACATTTTAAGGAAGTGATACAGATCTGGCATTTGCTTTTGTTGAACTTCACAACCTGAGATCTCAGTCTGTATGATAACTTGCTTATTCATCTTTCATGTTCCTTCTCCATAGTACTTTAGACTAGAATGTTATGTATAATACTATTTCACTAGCCCCTCAACTGTATTTGTTGCTGCTGTGTGGGACATTTCTGGTGCTGATGATGTCCCAAAAGGTAGTTTCAAAAATCTATATCGTCCCAGGCCTGGCTTCATTCAACTTTGTCTGGCATTAGGTATAATTTCTACTACCCTTTTGTTAGCATTACAAATGTTATGCTGTTATTAAGCCATTGTATTGGTTCTGTCCATTTGATTATGAATTCTAATGACATAATACAATTTTAGCTCTTGCTCACTCCTAATCTTAAGAATAATATGAAGTTTTCATGGAATATGTTATCACAGGAACTGTTTCAGATGATTGCTTTATATGGTAGTCTGAAAATACCTTAAACCTTGAAATAGATAAGCATATCATTCATATTTGCACTACAGCCCTACACTTTGATGGTTTTGTTCATGTACTTGCAAAGACGTGCTAAAATGGCACAATTTAACTGTAATTCTAGGTACAATGGGCTACCAGCCAAATCATTATCATGAACACTTTTCAGTGAATTCTTCAAATTGTTTGTAGCATTTGACTGTCCTTGGACTTTATTAGCTTTAGAATTGCTTAGATATTTGATATGGAAGCCTTTGTGACTGCTGAACATTTTCCCATTTCTTGCACACTTTGGTACAATGATTATTATCTCCACAGAGTTTTTTCACACGTGAGTTTTGTCTGTCATACTTAAAGCAACAGCCATTGCACAAGTTGTAGTCTCTGCTTTCTTTGATTTTACCAGATGCCTTCTTGGATGACATAGAGTTGCTTGCAGTTTTGTTTTTAATTTTATTATTTTTAGTAAATGTTAACTTTATTTTCTCATTACTTTTATGCTTAACATTTTTCATGCATGCATTTATGATTTTAAGTTGCACAATTGACAGTTCACTCATTCTACATACTTCTATGGCTTTCTCTAATGCTAAATTGGCTTCTGTCAGTAATTTCTCCTTTAGCTGATCATTTCTGATTTCAGAGACAATACTATCTGTTTTAAGTGAATCAGCCAATCCACTAAATTCTCAATATCATGTTCTTAATTTCAAATCAGTGATATATGCTTCTATTGCTTCCAGAAACCTTTGACTTCTACTCAGAGATAAATGTCTTACATATGAGAGGTTATTTTTGGCTCACAATATGCCTAGTCATTTCTTTTTATGCAATGTTGTGTTTCTCCTCCTGAATAAAAGCAAATGTGTTAGAAACGTTGATGGCTTAATTGCCTATAAAATGAAATATGACACATTTGATTCTTTCTGACTTGTTCTCAAAGGACATACAGAGTGAGGTGCAGCTGAAAACAGTGAATGCATGACTTCCAGATTTCAGATATATTTTTTGCAATTTCAGAGATATTATTGGTAGTAGGATCCTCTTAGTGAGACAAAAAACTGATGAAATGAAACACAAAAATACAAGTGGGTCAGTGGAGGATATAAAACAAGTGAAAATTTTGAGATCAAGAAATGAAACTGAATTGTGCAGTAAAACAAATCCATTTGGTGACATTTCTTCAAAATATGAAACGATGAGACCAATGGCAGAAATAACACAATGGTTGTCTTATGTAGTGATCTTGTGGTTCATCTAGTAAAGACAGGAGCAGAGTTTCTACTTGGGACTGAAATAGCATGGAAATGCAACAGCAATAGGCCAGCAAGCCCAAAGTCACAGTAAAGTAAAAACTGTAACATCCATTATTTAGCTAAGTGCCTTTATTTCTGATATGAGGTCACATCTACAAAAAGAAGGTTAATGTACTGTTTGGCATAGCTGAATACAAGATATGCATAAGCACTGCTTTTTTTTCAACACTTGACTGATGACTGAAGACTCAGCCAAGAGGTGTATGTCTCCCACCCCAGCTATTATTATCTTGAAATTATTGTATATTAATCGCATGCAAAGTATGTATAACACATACACTAGTAAAGGAACTGGATACATTTCTCTTGTTCCCACAAACAATTTAGTATTGTTAAACACAGATAAATTTAGTCTCCTAGTATATTTGGAATGTGTTCTGGTACTGGTGTTGTTAAAAAACACAAATTTATAGGTAACATATAAAATAGAGGACTATTCCTTTTTTAATTTCTCCAAGTCTTTTGAGTTTCTAATACCATGATGGGAATGGACCCCATGCCTAAGTCAAAGTATGATTAAAGTTCATGAAATTAGTATTGTTTCAATTTTTTTATGTTAGCCAGAAGTGCTCCTTGCAGTACCCAAAAGATGCCCAGTAATGACTCCTGCAATTCGTATGGAGTTACATGTATTGGTAATATATCTAAGTATGATTGTAAATTCTTTTTTATAAGACCCATTGCTCCTACTACTATTGGAACTGTCTGGGTATCCTTCTTCCACACTGCCCTCATTTCTGCCTGTAAATCCTGGTATTGTATGACTTTGTGTCTCTCTGTATGTAAGACACTGTAGTCATTGGGTGTAGCAAATTATCAATGCTACTTTTGCCTTCTTTTCCTAGACTACTACTATACCTGGTTTTCTCACATCTATTTTTTGAAATGTTAGTAATGGGTGATCCTACTTGATATAAACTTCATCATTTTCTAAAATGCTTTGTTGCGCATGTTTCCATTGTTTTTCATCTACCTCAATATTATAATGTTTGCACAATCCCCAATTCAACAGTCTTGCCACTTGTGCCTTTCATCATACAGTCCTTCTGCCATTAATATATCACAACCCGCAACACGATGTGCAACTGTTTCCAATTCTGCTTTACAAAACCTACATCTGTCTGTTTCTCCCACATGTTCAATGGACTTTGTAAACAAATGTGTACATAGTCCTCCATCTTGGGCCGCCATTATTAACCTTTCATCTTTTGGTTTAAATTCACCTCTCCTTAACCATTCCTGTGTTCAGTTCTGATCAACATGATGCTGTTCCAAGAATTTTGTATACTTGCAGCTGTATTTATGCATTTTCCATATTTCTTACCTTCTCATCTGATTCTTTACCTTATATTCTTTTTTTTGTTTTTTGGCACATTGAGTTGCTGCCTGATTTTTATCTACTTCTAGTTTGATTTCCATTCCTGCTTGACACTGATAATGTTCTCCTAAGCATGGAAAGATGGATGATGAATGAAGTTGTCTTTTTCATTTTTTCCTTGTAACTATATTACAAACACGCACCCCTACTCGGCATCTTAGGTCCTCTAACAAACAACTCTTAACCATAACTAAACCCAGCAAAAGAGCTGGACAACGTCTCTATTCTCATGCCATTGCCAAACTTTGGAATGTGCTCCCTTTCTCTATTACTCAACTAGACTCTTTAAAAACATTTACATTTGCACTAAAAGAACACTATCTCAATAACCTTGTCTGTTCTTGTAGTCATGTGATTAACAAAACAAACAAGACCAGCACTAAGGTTAGCTGTCAATGGAGAAACAATTGTAAATGCAAACACAAACTCCAAAGAAATAGGGACACTTTGAATGCTAAAATTTATTAACTCACAGAGCTTTCAGGTTGAAAAACCCTTCACATACCGATTAAGGGTTTTTTTTCAAAATGAAAGCTCTGTGAGTTAATAAATTTTAGCATTCGTGTCCATATTTCTTTGGAGTTTGTGTTGAGTCATATGATTAAACCACCTTAAATGGTTTGGCCACTATACACTACAAATACTTTTACTAACTTAATATAGTTGCAATTTACACCATCTTGCCTTCGTATGCAGTCTCTCTTGCTTTCTTTATTTCTGTAGCTGAATAAACAGAACTGATTAAACAGTATTCTTACTTATGAGAATATACAAACAGAATTACTAAAAATTTAACACACTGGGTTTATTTTCTTGTATTGTATACCTCTATAGTATGTATTTATCTTGTATATCTACACCGATTTGCATTAGGTAAAAACATTCTTGACTTTCAAAGTTAAGCTAATGTTATGTAAAAAATTCAGTGATTGCATGGAGCTTTTCTCCCTGGGCCTCCACTGAAAATGGGTCGTTGGGCCCAGTGGACTTTCCCCGTCAACATATGTCATAAATAAATTGTACTGTGTTTTGTCATTGTTTGTTCTGTTGAAATGTAAAAAAAAAACCCAAAGGTTCATGCTTTGAAGACTAATTCCTGATTTATTCTGGAATGGGAGAGTAAAATATTTCTTTAAGATTTTTCATTGTTATATCATTTTTTCCAGACATTCCAGCACTGTGTGTGCTTGAGGCCCAAATAATACATTTTGATATAAGTGGTCACCAAATAGACATCCCTTGACATCATATTGAAGGGCTGAGTTCTCAGGCTGACATATCTTGTCAATGCGAAGCCAGAGACTGCTTCTTTGAAATCAGCATCCACAGTGTCTTGGCCACACTGATATACAGAAAGAAGGCTTAATTGCAGTTTGTGCCACACTTCAAGATACAGAAGGAAGTCTTAATTGCAGTTTGTGTCAGTATGGTAAACTTTTCCTTAACTTATATCTGTAGTTTCCTTGTCCATGCCTCAATGTTGTTGTAATCATATCCTGCCATTGCACTATATGGGTCTGTTTATTTATAGCTGTAATGTTCAGGGTAACAAGTGCACATACCTGTTTTGCCTCTTACCTGCAATTTCAGGTTGGTTGTTGAGTATTTCTGTCTTGTTAGACCCTTTAGTCAAAGATAAGTAGCTGGACCAGCCACCAGGTTCTTACAAATATGTTTGAACTCCTCCTGAACCATATAAAATCTGTCTGGCTATTTTAGGACTGGTTGCCAAGAGTAAAGCTCTTAGGATACAGCTTTATAACTGTCTTCAAAGATGTAAAATAATCAGATAAATATTCAGGGACTTGGATATATAAAGTATTAGTACTGCAATGTATATTTTTAGACACAAAAAAATCTTGTTAGCCTCATTTAAAGTTATCTTTCTTTAAATTTAAAGTTTCACCAAAGCAAATTCCTTCTAGGGGGAAGCCAACTAAAACGGAGTCCTGACTTCGTAATCAATGTCTGAACCAAATGAAGAGGAAATTGGGTCTTTGTAAACCAAAGTCTCATTCTCATTCTTTTCTTTTGAAGGAGAAGGTAGTAGAGCAGTAGACAATACTGATTACCTGCATTATGACAAAGTCACCATATGTTGTACTCTTCCTCGTCAAACAGAAGCTGTCAAACCAACTCAGCAACCCTTCAAAATATTGGAAAGACAAGCATTGAGATACAAAGTAAGTAAATAAGTTAATGTAATAAAGAAATTAAGCAAATAAAGAAATAAATACTGTGTCTCAGTTCTGGTGGCAACCCAGAGCAACCAGGAAGAACACTCAAAGTACTACATACTAAGTAAATAAATAAGAATATAAATAAATAAATAAATAAATAAATAAATAAAATGATACAAGTAAAGAAATAATTTGCTTGCTGTGATCATTTTATTGGAGAGGAAGGGCCATACAATCTTCTTAGTTCGGCTTTTACCGGTTAGGGGTCACCACAGCGGATCACCTGCCTGCTCATGATTGGCAGTGGAGTTTTACAGTGTCGAGTTGCCAGCCCAGTGCCCATCCTTCTACAGAATGCACACACATGCACGCACTCACACCTAGGGCCAATTTAGAGTGTCCAATCCACCTACAGCATGTCTTTGGGATGTGGGAGGAAACTGGAGCACCTGGAGGAAACCCACACAACCACAGGAAGGACATGCAGACTCTGCACAGAAGGCACCCCAGCTGATGATCGAACCAGAGAACCTCTTGCGGTGAGGCGGCAATGCTAACCGCTGCACCACTGTGGCCACCCTGGAAGGGAAGGGCCATATAATATAAACTAAAATAAAGAAAACGCTCCTGCCCACAAATTCAGACCAGCAGTATTACCTTCCTAAGACCATGTTGCATACCTCTGTGCTAACAAGCAGCCAGCAGCACTGTCCGGCAGTTGTCTTTCTCACACTTCACGCTGCACATGCTCTGCTAATGTAGCCTTATTTACCATATCTCTCAACCTAGCACAAGAAATCTGGACAAAGCCTGGCATAATGGGGGACAAAGGGACAAAAATGGGGACAGATTTTGAATATTGGTCTTAGAAACTTGAAAGTTTCTAGAGTAACATGATTTGTGTTAGCATACATTTTCTGAAGGATTTGAAATATGAAACTCAAATGAATGTCACTATTTAGTAACTTCAGTTTTCAGATCATCCTAGTGATTTGTCAGAAAACCATAAATTTTATGAGGAATAGACCAAAAATATGAGACAAAAATCTGGACATTCTGCGAAAATCTGGACAGTTGAGAAGTATGTAATCTTTACTGACATTTTTGTCTCAGTGTTCTGTCTTTCACTGTTTTGGACAATTGCCAATTTGAATGTGCAATGCTTCCTTTAAGATGTAATAATGATCGAAGTAAATTGCTTTGATCACCAATTAGGAAGCCAAGTATTCTGTCTTTCTCTTTTCCTCTTTCTATTTTATCTGGTTACTGAGCTTAGTACAAGTAAAGCTTTGCAGTCTCAGCATACTGTGTTGGCAAGGCTACATTTTGTATTGCCACTGTTGAAACTATAGTACCAAGATAAAACAGGCCCTTAATGTTATGCCTAGTACCTCTCATGTAAGTGTTTTTTTAAATCATGATTTGTTCTTTAATATGACAGGTTCATATATGCTGCTTTTTTGCCAATCCTCACAGCTAATATAGAAGATTATGAGCAGGTTGCTGATCATGACTTCCTTATTATGTGTTTGAGATATGGATGGCAAGAAATTCCCTTTGAGAGTGAAGCTGTCAGCTTTGAAAGCCAATAATTTAGTTGGAAACCACTTTACATCTTTAAGTATTCCTTGTGTAAATGAAGCAACTAGTTCTCAAATACATTTTCCTGAGTGTAATGTAGACACATACATAAACAAAGTTTAAATTAGCCTGTTTCTTGCTCTGCTTGTGTTATTTATGCTCATATATGTGTTAGACAACACACTGGTTCAGTACTACTGTAGCTCCAGGTGTGATGTTAACAGCTTAGAGGGTGCTTAACAGTTGTTAAGTGCCCTTCTAAGCATTGTAAGGTCAATCTTGCATGGCAGTAGCACTGAGCCACGATGTCATTTAACTGATATTTGAGAGCAATAATGGCAGCCTGTGTACTACAATTAAAATAATGTTTTTTTATTGAGTGCTTAAAAATGTTAAACTGCCTGTTGTGCTGGTCCCACTATCAGGCAGCAGTTCATTTGCCATAATATTACAAAAAGAATGCTTTCTAGCTCACCTTTCTTTGCACACTCAGTTCCTCGTGTGTGTGTGTGTGTGTGTGTGTGTGTGTGTGTGTATATATATATATATATATATATATATATATATACAAAACAGACAATGGGAGATATGCACAGAAATCTCTACCCACCTGCTTGTGTTTCTGTGTGTTTTATTCTGTGTATCTTATGTACCATATGCACATTTAACATTTAATCAGCGGATATTTTGACTATAAGTAGCTTGCCTAGATGAAACATATGATGTATAGTAATATAGCTATTCACTTTATTATGAACTGAAAGTGTTCGTTAGAGAAGTCATTGAGACTGAGTTCATCCCAGAGTGCCTGTCACTTATCTGGTCAGGATAAAACAGTTGAATTTCTATGGATTCTGTTCAAGCAACTTTATTATGTACAAACACATCAGGATTGAGGCTTAATAACTTTAATTTAGATAAACTTATAAACAGACTAGCTGTCACACTCATACATGCGTACTCTGTGGCTGCACTCTCAAAATGGCACCGAAGCTAGCACATGCTTGCTATTTATATGCATGTGCTGTGCTTGAAATGCTTCTTAAAGGTACAACACACACGCAGTATTCTACATCCTCCCTCATTGAGAAATGAGTCATACATTATTGACGACATTAATTGTCCTGCAATTGATACAGCATAATTTTTTGCCATGCAATAATAAAAAAACTGAATACATATAGACGATTATGCCCAGGTTGCTGTGTATTTCACACTAGATCTGCAAATACGACCAAATCATGTGACATAGAAATTAGAACTAGGACTAGCAACTGGGACTGTCTCTGCTGAATGTTCAACTTTGGGACGTCAGGAATATTATCAGGAAAGAGTTACTGGTTTATTAACATCACAGTATCTTAATGTAGAGGGAGTGGCGATTTTTTTTTTAAGATTTTCAAATGCTCTCTGGTGCTGTTCCAACCAAGACCTTTTAACATCTTTGCACATCAGCTCTCTCAAACACACTGTCAACTCACTGAAATATGGTATAGACTTGCTTAAATAGTTGACCATACCAAGAAAACGTTGTAGAGCTTGAACATCTTCCAGTACTGACATATCAAGAACGGCTGCTTGCTTGGACGGGTCTGGTCACAAGCCAGTGCTAGTAAATAAATGACCTACATATGTAACTTCTGGTTTTCTGAATTTGCACTTTAGAGGATTGAGCTTCAAGTTCACTTCATATGCTCTGTCTAGAGCTCTCCTAAGGTTTCTGTCATGCTCTGCTTCACCATTGCCTCCAACCAATAAATCATCTACTATTATGGCACAATGATAACCTGAAATAATTTGCTCCATTGCATGCTGAGAGATTTCACTTGCAGAATTTATTTCAAATGGATTACTGAGGAATCCATATCTTCCAAATAGGTTACTTAAAATAGTCAGTACTGAAGATGTGTGATCAAGCATCACTTGCTAAAATGAACTTTTTGCATCCAAGACAGAAAAAACAGTGGCATTCAGTATTAGGGCTGAGACTTCCACAACTGTACTCATGGGATGATGCGGTCTCTTTAATGCTTTGTTCAAATTTCTTGGGCCAGTGCATATTCTGATTTAGTCTGAGCCTTTTTCATGGGATGCTACAATGGACGGCACCCATTAAATTGGTTCTGTAACTGGACCAATTACACCTTGCTGCACCATTTTATCAAACTGAGGTTTGACTTCATTCTGCATAGCTATCGGAACTTTTCTTGCTGTTCGACCACTGGACTGATCTCTGGGTCTAACTTCATAGAATACACAACTGGAAGTTTGCCTAACTTGTCATTGAAAACATCAGCATACTCTGAGAAAATAGCATCATTAAAATTGGAACTGGGATTTGTGCTTATGTGATGAACATCTTTGGTGAAGGAAAGCAGTTTAATTCTGAAATCATATCTGAGACCCAATAATGACTGTGCAGGTCTTCGGACTACATAGAATAGTAAGCTCTAACAGTTCCGAGCCAAATAACATGAAAGCACTACTGAGCCTTCGGTTTGAATTTCCTCACCTCCATAAACAACAAGTTTTGCCCAACTGGTCACATTCAGTTGCTCACCAGCTCTCACCTTAGCAAATGTTTCTGTTGACATAACATTACACTTTGGACCAGTGTCTGCTTTGAGCTCAGTGAATTTACCATTGATCTAGACAGTACAAAACACTTTGTTCTTTGCCAACAAATTCACTGCATATACCTTTTCACCAATTACTGATACACCATCTACGTAGAAAGTAGGGTTGCGGCTCTCTATATGATCAACTTGCTTTTTTAAGTGACCCTTTTTATAACTGTGTGAGGTTTATTTGATTTGCAAAACTTTTGAAAATGGTTTCATTTTTACACTTGTGGCATTGCTGACCAAATGCTAAGCACTTTTCTCTTTTAGACTCATGACTGGCATCCCAATTGCAACAGTTAACCATAAAGCTTAATTTGGGTTTTGCTGACTTACCCTTCTTACTGAACTAATTTTAGAACCTGCTGGAAAACTACGGGTTTTACCTACCAGACTCGCAGGGGTTACATCTGCCATGTATTTAGGCCTCCTCCTGCTAGCCACATGTTGCATGCTGTCTACATTTGCTCTGGAGCCTACTGAAACCATGCTATCATCACTTGCAAGCATAGTTGTGTGCCTTTCTGTAACTTCATGAATTTGACAAATCTCAATAGTTTTTCTCAGCATTAAATCACTGTCACAAACCAAAATCTTTCTCACTGCAGCACTGTCTATACCACACACAAACCTGTCCTTTATTAACTTATCTTTTAAGTCACCAAACCTACAAATTTTAGTTTTGTTTCTCCGGTCAGTAGTATAAGCTGCAAAAGTGTATCCTGGTTTTTGATCTCGTGTAAAACAAATGCCTCTCTAATGTAACATTTGTCTGGGGGTTGCACATTTCCCTGAATTTTGGTTTTCCCTTTCTTCTTTATATACTGATGGTACATACAAAAATGAATGCGCTCTTTCAGTGGACACTGACCCAACTAGTTTTAGCAAAATGAGTGCCTGGTGCGTGCATCTTTGTCAGAATAAGCTGCTTGTATAAAAATATTGTACTCTTGCTCAAATATTCTCCAATTCTCTGCAATATTCTGATCAAATACAAGTGGACATGGTCTGCAAAAATGCCTCTGCCATATTAACACATACTAGTGAAGGCTTTTGCAAGTATGCACAAATACATATACATATGCCAGAAATTTATGCCAGTACTTGTAACTATGCCCAATAGCACAACAAGCCTCTGAATAACTGAACTTTGCAAAATAATCTCCTGGGCACAAGAATACTCTTGAAATCACTGTACTGTAAGAAATCACCTCTTATTGGTGTAAGAAACATTTCAAAATAACTGCCTTGTGCGAATAAACTGGACAGAAGAAGCTCAGAGTAAAAAACCTTTTGAAGTAACTGCACTTTGTGAATAAACAGTACACAGCATACTGAAACTTTCCCAAAATGGCTGTACTTTGCTAAATAACTCTGTACAGTGTAATAACACTCTAATGGCGACACTCTGTGAATAGACACACCCATCACAAGAAACTTTTTGAAATGGCTGTATTTTGACTGTACTTTACAAAATAGTTGCACTTTGCACACAGTAAACTCTTCAAAATAAATTCACAGTAATAAGCACACACTGTAATCAATTTTACACACTTTGTAATACTTCAAATAACTCTAGTTATGCCCTGAATAGCTTCAATCAATGCAAAATTGTAGTTTATGCCAAAACACAGTATCTTGCCCAAAAACATGCAGTTGCCTTGCTTTATTTTTACGTAATGTGCTTTTATTGCCCTTTATTAAATTTGTTTTGCTCATTCAATCTTTTTTCATGCCCATTATACTTTTCTTGTGATCATTTTACTTTAAACATGCTCGTTTTGCAATTCCAAGGTAATTCCAAACCCCTTATGTGCTTTTCTGATAATTGTTTTATCAAGTATCTTAATTTCACACATTTCGTTTAATCAGTGAACTTTTTGTGCCTCTCGCTTGCTTAATAATGCATTCTATGCCCTTGTAATGCTCCATTTTGTCTTTTTTAATAAATAAATAATTCATGCAAGTTTTTATTACCTTTAGTTAATTTCTGGCCCTATTTTCTACTCGATTCACTTAGTTTACCTTGACTGTTAACTCTGCACCTCATAGCTCTGAAAAGCAGTCTCTGGACTCCTGGTTTTGACACCTTGTTGCTCGTCTGGTCAGGATAAAACAGTCAAACTTCTGTGGGTTCTGTTCAAGCAGCTTTATTATGTACAAACACATCAGGACTGAGGCTTAATAACTTTAACTTTAACTTAGATAAACTTATAAACAAACTAACTGTCACACATCCATGCTCACTCTCTGGCTGCACTCTCAAAATGGCACTGAAGCTAGCACATGCTTGCTATTTATATGCACATGCTGTTCTTGAAATGCTTCTTAAAGGTACAGCACACACACACACACACACACACACACACACACACACACACACACACACACACACACACACACACACACACACACTATTATACAGTGGCCCCCTCAGAACTCAGGTGATGACCTTCATCTGAGCTCTGCACCTGCCACTAAAAAGCAGAATGTTAACCGGCATTGTTAAATCTACTGGGAAGTGGACATGGATTATAACGTGTACACAAGAGAAATCACATTGTGGTATGTATAGACTCAAGTCTAACAGGGCCTTAGACATGTCACTATCACAGCTTTAAAAAAGGAAAACAAATAAGGCTTGCTCAGTAAACCTACTTTAAGAGCAGTTAGTACAGAGCATGAGCTGAAATAAATCAGCAGAAAAAAGCTTGCTTAAATTCTCATGAAAAGAATGATAATATTGCAGCAGTACTCTGATGTGAAGTGTTCTTCTGACAGCATTTTAACTGATAATGGGTAAGAATTCCAAGGATGTAGAAATGCCACTTTTTTTCTTTTTACCTCTGTTCAAGTCAGGATGGCTGAAGAAAAACAAACAGTGCAAGAGTTTGCTTCTTGCAATTACTGTTTGAGGGGGCCTATTTATTTTGATATTTCAGTCTTCTTTTCAGTGACATTGTTTTAGTGGATAAAAACTGGCTTGTTTCTGTTCAAGTCCTGTGTAGTTTTGTTTCGAGTTTTTTTTTTTTTTTTTTGAGGAGGAACAATATTCATCTCAAAAAAGTGCTTTATGTCCCTACAGTATTTTCAGTTGCTGGTAACTTTCTTGGTAATTTACCTTAGCAGTCTAAATATTTGCCTTTTTATTAGTGAGTTTTAATTTTAGGATGCTGTGATTCATGAAATTAAAATTGCATTGTTTTAATCTGATAATACGTCAGATTTATTTTCCGAATAACTGAAGCAAAACATGATGGATTTGTATGTTAAATGAATGTTGCATGCATTCTATAAATTACATCTATTTATCTTAAAGAAGCTCAGATGTCTGCTGTTATTTTAAATGTACTTAAAATAGGAGTGCTGCCAGACAGTGTCTTGATAGTGAGTTGTGTTTATGTCTTGAGTAATTTTTGGAAATAATATTGCTTGTTTAATTTGCAGTATGTCTGACTAAACTAAGGTATAGAATATGGTGTTATATGTATTTCACTCAGAGTAAGGATTGTTAGAAAACCAGTTTAGAAATTTAAGAGACAAAGCTAAACATGTGTGTACATTTACCAAATTTATCAGAGCAACTTATTTTCAGATGTATAAATCTCTTAGGTAGCATGTTGTGCAGGAAAAAATAAGCGTGTGGGTATAGCGTGGAATTTTCTTGTAATGCTTAATGATTATTTTAATCATTTTTAAAATCTGTAAAAGATCACGTGACAGAGAAGCAGTGTGCAAACTGTTTCAGGTGTGTCTCTGACTGTAAAATCACTGTAAACAAATATGCACATATGTGTATCCGCGTGGACAGCTTGAGTACATAATACTGCAGTCAAAGTTACGTAGTTGGGTGACACATTTAAGTTCTTGTATTTACTTGATTGTTGTCAGTAGACATAAACAGAACATGCTGCAGGTCATTTTCTCCCTAAGAGCTTACAATGCATTGGATAAGAAAACACAGGAGCATAGTTTGGGCCAACTATTCTGCTTACTTTCTCAATCAAACACTGATGGCATGCAATTAAATCCAGAGTTAGGGATTGATGGCATGGCATTACAGAAAGAAAGCACAAATGCTTCTTTTAAGGGGTGACATTAGGAGCACTTGTTAAGTGACACATTCAGAATCACACATCAGACATATGGAGAATGAAGGACTCAAATTCAGGACTAGGGATGAACCTTGTCACCAGCTCATAGCTTTACATCTTGCTACTAAATTGAAAGGAACCAGATTTAAAAGAAGGTAATGGCAACTAATGTTTTAGTTGGCAAAAGTTCTGGGCAATGCCCATAAGAAGGGGGGGGGGAGTAAGAGCAATCAGGTCAAGTAAGCTACAGAAAGAGAAAGAAATTGATGATGATACTAATAGGAATACTTTAATTAAGGCAAAGAGGAGGAGAATGCAAACTAAACAAATTTTGCATTTTGTGTTTCACAGTAAGTATTATTTGACTGTGGCCTATCGTAACTTACAGCTACAAGTCCACAAAGCTCTTAATTTCGCACCATATGTTGGTGAAATATGAAAGGCAGCAATTTCCTTGGGATTATTGCCCAAATGATGCTTTTCAAACTTTGGCTATTTGTAGATTTGGTGTCTGAATGAGAGAAGACTTTGTGATAACTAGCACAATATCAGGTGCTTATTCCACAGGTGTCTGATTCATGGATATCCCCTATACCTCTCAGCTGTCCATATTTTCAAAAAATGTCCAGATTTCTGCCTCATTTTTTTTTTGGTTTGTTTCATATAACATTTGTGGTTTTCTAGCAAATCACTGAGGACTGAAGTCAATAAATAATGTCACCCATTTGAGTTCAGACTTTATATCCTTCAGAAAATGCATGCTAACACAACAACAGTTATTCTAGCAACTTTATAAGATCACTTTATAAAATGTATCCCTCCTTATTCTTGGGCCTTTCTCACCCATTATTTCAGACTTTGTCCAGACTTCTTGTGCCAAGAGGTTGAGAGGTATTTTATACCCTCCTAAATTATTATGACATCACTGTGAACCAGGGCACTCAAACTCATGGCCAACAGACCTCAAGATGCCCTCAAACAAGCATACATTTAGATGAGAGAAGCGACTGTACTACATCCTAAGCTACACTGACTACCTTTCTTTTTTTTAAAGAGTGGCCTTCAGTTGAGTGTGCTAATCCATATGTAGCCCTCATGGTCATTTGATTGCAAGACCCAAGACAGATGGCTGCAGAAACAAAGAGCTACTGGAGCATACTGGAAGTTTGCAAGAACAAGTTCTCACACAGTATACCTGGAAATGATACCCTTTGTAGGAGAGTACCATTGCAGGTTCACATAGAATTAAGTCTTTTATTATTTTAACTACTGTTAAAATCACAGTAACCTGCCTGTACTTTTCTATATCCCCTGTAACTGCTTCTTGAAATAGAAAAGCATTTGGTGGGGGGGGGGGGTTGGAAACTGTGGTATATTTCAGCCTGTGGAGTGTAGAGTTAATCTTCTGACTATCTGCAGCATGATGAAAGGTCTTGCCATATATACTATATATAGTGTCGCTTAGGTAGCTGCTACCTACTCTTCAGGTAATCCTCACATTTTGTCTATCAAATTTATTTTTAAGCTTTTTCTATAGTGGTCTCTCTGCTCTGTGGAGGAGGAGTGATTTTTTTTTTCTTATATCAACACATGAGGGTGTTATGTAATGATGCTGCTGTCCAAGGAGGAGCGCCAGATTTTTTTTTGGCTCCACAATGTAGTGTTGAAGTATGTCTCAATGAAGAACAGCACTAAGCACCAGATCAGCCAGCTACAGCTCTCATTTGTGAGGAAGACTATAAGTGATTTAAAAGAAATAATTTGCACAGCACAAATGCATCAAAGTCAAAGGTGTAGAGTGATGACTCACAATTAGTCATTTTGTAAGGAAACAGAGACTGTGATAACTGTGATGGCCAAGAATTGCAGAGAGACAAAAAAAAGGGACTCTGAAAGCTGAGTCTCCTAATGAAACTGAGCAAGGCCAGATATCAGTGTAAGCAACTCCATTACACTCTTCACATATGGTGTACCAGAGTGGAAGCCAAAGAAATACTTTGAGTGTACAGAGCTAAACATGATATTTAGGACTGAAAGTATATTTGTTTAAAAATCTGAATGTGAGCAAAGTTCATATCAGTATACCACTATGGTTAATTTGTACTGGTTGCTCTGAATGCATGCTATGTTGTGAATGTGTGTACACATTTATATGTGTGTGTGTGTGTGTGTGTGTGTGTGTGTGTGTGTGTGTGTGTGTGTGTATATATATATATATATATATATATATATATATATATATATATATATAGTTACACATCAGATTCTCAAACTACTGAAATATCAAACTTCAGTAGCTCGAGACCGGTGTCGAAACTGCACTTGTGCAAAAGTACAGAATGATAAATGTGGAAATGCTGAATCTGCGGTTGTGGAGGCTCATACGTGATGTGCGGTCTGGTATGTGGATGTAGCTGGAGATTCAGGTAAGTGATGTTTTAGTAGGGGTTTTAGGTAGAGATTTTAGTATGTGTGAGTATGTTTGGAGTTTTGAGGTGTGGGTTATGGTAGGTAGGTAAGATTGTGAGTGTGGAAGTGTTGAGAGTGGTGATATTTGTATGTATGTGATGTGTGTTTGTGCAGGGGGAGTGTAGAATGTGTAGTGGGTTTTTTTGTGTGTTTGTGTTTTAATGCGACCTCAGAGTTAGTATATATAAGTAGCGGGGGTGTGGAGGGCGCAGCCCCCCATATGGGGGGTGCAGGGGTGCTTGTCCCCTGCTTATATGTAGGGTCCGCGCATGTGTTTGTTTTGTTGTGTAGGGAGGAAGGTGTATGTGTGATATTTTGTATATGGAGTGTGTATGTGGGGAGTCGCGATTTTAAATTTCGCACTTTTGGGGTTTCAGGTTTTGAAGTTTTTGACTTTATAGTCTCATGATACTGAATTTCGATATTTCAGTATTTCGGGATTGTAAAGTGAAACAATATATATATATATATATATATATATATATATATATATACATATATATACATAATATGAATAATTATATATATTTACATATATAATATCAATGTCTAGATCTAATATATATATATATATATATATATATATATATATATATATATATAATATGAATAATTATATATATTTACATATATAATATAGATGTCTAGATCTAATATATATATATATATATATATATATATATATATATATATATATATACATATTTATATATATATATTGGTCTATGTATGTCAGGTTTCTGAATTAGCATATGACTGAAACAGGAAACAATGAGATGACAACATTGAAACCTCAAAACAATGAACGTTAACAAAGTTGGAACTCAGAAGACCGAAACAAAAACATCCAATCTAGTACTGCTTTACATGTATAAAAAACACTCACATGAAATAAATGTCTGTCCCTTTAAACTACACTGTGATTAAAAGCAACTGCTGTGGTATACAAGGAGTAGTTTTTGGGTGACAGCCATTTCAGTAAAATAATGAACGTACTGTTTTATTTGACTTCACTATACAACCTTATTTTATGTTTTTGCAGGGGGGCAAGCCCCTCTGCACCCCTACACCCCTTGCAAATTATATATACTAACTCTGAGATTGCACTACAGTGGAGAAAGGGGTGAATTTCCCGATCCTCACTGCACCATGATCTCCATTGAAATGCTTCATGTTTTAAAAAAAAAGTTGTGCATGACATCAGCAGCTTTTGGTCTGGTCTTGTAAGTTCTGATTTTCTGAATGTTCGTTGTCCTGAGGTTTCGATGTTGCCATCTCATAATTTTCATTTTCGGTCATATGCTAATTTGTTAATCTGATAGGGACCTATATATATATATATATATATATATATATATATATATATATATATATATTTATATATATGAAGAACAGGAAGAAGATACTGCAGAAGAAAAAATATGGAGGGGAGAAGGTGGGGAGAGAGATTGCATGCAGAAAGACAGGTAGGAGAAGGACTGATACTAACATTTTTTGAAGTTCTAGCAAGATTTGACTTTGAAGATCAAGGATTATTTGTACATAAACCCAGGAAAATATTCAGTAGGGGGAATAGTAAAAATAAGAAAATGCTAATTTAAAAAATATTTCTCTTAAAGTTAAAAAGGGGGAAAAACAATTTAAGTGTACTTTCAGTAAATGTGAACAGTGACACTGTAAGAAGGATGGGTATACTGGAATGTTCAGCTAAATGTGACGTGAATGTTATTCTGTTAGAGGATATAAGATTTCTGACTAGTGAATAAAGACAACAGACAGAAAAATTGTGGGGTGGAAATATAATATGGATCTTAGGAAGTGAAAGTTGTTCTGTAGTGGCTGTGTTATTAAAAACAGTGAAAATACTAGCTGTAATATTGGTTAAGGTGGGAAGGTTAATTGTTGTGGATATTAGATAGAGAGGACATGTATACAGAATTATAGCATTATGGGCATATAACTAGCAAAGAAATAGAGAATCTGTTTCATCAAATATCAGACTGTGATGGTTAACATGAAAGCTGTAATTGTAGGAGATATTGTTATTTAAGGGGAATACATAAAAAGAAAGGGAAATGTTAAACAAAAACATGCTGTGTGAAGTATAACCCAGTGGACTTATAGAAGGGGCAGTTTTGTTTTATCGATTGGGGGTAGCAGTTGGTGACACAGTTGTGATAGATTTTTCAGACCATTTGGCAATATGGATGGAGGTGATAGAAGAAAGGGAATATATGAAAATATGACAGGGAATAAAGCGAATAAATGAGACATTATTAGATGAATTTGGAGAGTGGGAAGAATTTCAGTTATGGAAGGATCATATAACTATGAAGGACTTCTATAAAGCCTGGTCTAAGTGATGGATTGTCTTTGCTAGAGATAAAAAACTGGGAAAATAATGTAGTTATTGTGCAATGTGAGGTTTTGATTAAAGAAATTAAAGAAATGGGTCTTCTATATGGACATATAAATTAACATTCAGGAAAAAAAAATATCTGGTAAATTTAATATTTATGGGAAAATACTGTATATGCAAAATGCTTATATGATCATAACAAAATATAAAAAGGAAATTGTGAAATTTGTGTTTTCTTTGATAATGGGTTCAAGATTAAATCCAGTGAAAAAAGGTGTGTTGTATATGAGTGAAAATGAAGTTACTAAATCTACTTGTTTATTCTTCTTTAAACTTGTACAGAATATTAAAGTATGTAAAAGAAGAGAATAGGAATTTAATAATGAGAATATTTAAACAAAAGTATAAAAATTCTGGGAGATGAGGAGAATAAGAAAAAGAGAAAAAGGATATGTAAATGAAGAAATTAAAAATTATCATGAAAAAGTAACATGCAAAATAATGATGATATAGAGAAAGAAGGATGTGATATAATAATGTGATGTAACAGTATTGTTATAAAAGTCCATTGGAAAGATCATTGAATAAATGATTAAAGCATCTAAATAAGGAAAAGTGGATAACAAACAAAAAGCTACAATTCAAGAAATAAGGAAAGAATGGGATATGGGGCACAGATGCATAAGGAGAATAACAACAGTCATATTCATAAAGTAGCAGAACGGTATACTAAGAACTCAGCAAGATGGCAATGGAGAAAAGAGATTTTGCTGATAGGGATGACTGCAGTTGGGACTACAAAGAATAGACAAGAGGTAAGAGGTGGCTGTAATTTACTGGAGGAAACTGGCAAAGGAACCAAGGTACTGGGAACAAGTTATTAGAGAGGAAAAAGTAATAGAATGGTAAGAGGCCACCAGGCATTTGGATCGCAGGCTAGTGATTAACTGCTCTGTTAGGGATTTATATCAGAGTATAGACAAAGAGAAAGGGGTAGGCAAATCTTAAATGAAAGACTTGCACTGGTTGAGTTTTTAATTTTATTTAGAGCAGGAGTTGCTGTTAAAAAAAGGATAATTAGTAGGTCATATAAAATATTGCACAATACCTATAGAAATAAATCAGAAGAGGTCAGAAAAGATTTGAACGAGAGATTAGATATGCAAGTCACAAATTAACAATGGGAAGACATATGTACGACTCTTGAATATGCAACAGGTTCTAGAAGATTTAGGATTTTTGCCTGAAAGTGTTTGCATAGATACTTTTATGACTCCCAAGAATTTTTTCCTCAGGTAGATGGCAAATGTTGGAGGTGTGATGGGGAATATAGAGGTATTTGGGAATATACGTTTTGGGAATGTAATGAGTTGGCAGACTTTAAATATTTTTACAGAGTACTCTGCCAAGAATACTACGCAAACAAATGAGTGTAACTAAGGAAATTATTTTTTGTTTGAGCTGGGATACAGCATCTGAATTGCCTAGACATTGTAAGGCCTTGTTAAGCTTAATTCTGGTGGCTGCCAAACAAGCAATTACTGGTAAATAGAAATCAAAATTTAAATCAACTACATATGAAGTAGTGAATATTGTAACATAGATAAAAGAACAAGAAGTGGGATTTTTAGAAGGCGGTAGGAGTAAACTACATAGAAGAAAATGGAAATTGTGGGAGCGATACATGCAGAAAAATGTTTTGGAGTAGGAATGAGCTCTGAGAGAAGGCAGAAATTGAATAATTTTCATAATGTTGCTTAGATTATATGATACATAACAATGTATGTAATGTATGATGTTTGTAAATGTGAACTTGTTAATATAGTTTGATTATTCTTATATAAATGTAAGTTTGCCTGTGTCACAAGTGATAATTGCATAAAGGTATTTAATAAATAAGTAAATAAAGAAAAATGTATCAAAATAGTAGAGAGTCAGGATTTCCCATGGAGACTGGAAATAAATGTTACCATCAAAGAAGAATATGCTATATAAAACAAAATTTGAAAGAGTGTGTTTATTTTGTGTGAAGGGTAAGACAACACACCATATTTTTTGAAATGTAAAAGAGTGGTTACTGTATACCAGAGCATGTGTTATAACTTTAAGAAGCTTTTCAAAGTGAGGCATGTGCATATAAATAGAGAGCACCTGCAGGCAGCAGTACCATTTTGGGAGAACAGTCAGAGTGTTAACAAGTTAAGTGGACTAGTCAGTATGTTTATAAGTTTATTTAAGTTTAAGTTATTAAACCTCAATCCTGATGTGTTTAGATATAATAAAGCTGCTTGAACTGAACCCACAACTGTTCATCTGTTTTATTCTGACCGGACGAGTGACATGGTGTCAGAACCGGGATTGAGAGTACAACTTTTTCAAGCCACGAGGTGAAGAGTTAACTCTGAAAGTACATTGAGCAGGTTGGGTGATGCAGTGCTCAAACAATTAAGAAAGCCAGAAACAAACCTCAGGTAACCAAAACTCGCATAAATTATTTATTTTGTAAAGAAAATAAAATGATATGAAGCATTCTCAAAGCACAAAATGCATTATTCATCAAACAAAAGGCACAAAATGTATTATTGATTAAACAAAACATCCAAAACCGTGCTATTTGATAGAATTATCAGAAATGTTTATGTGGGTGTTCAGAGTTACTTCTGATTTGCATAACGAGCGTGTTAAAAGTAAAACGAGCACAAGAAAAATATGAGCATGTTAAGAGGTCAAATGAGCATAATGAATACACTAAAAGGGCAAAATAAGCATAACAAAGCAAGGCATTTGCATGTTTTTTAGTAAATGACCATGTTTTGACATGAGCTACTATTCCGCATTGACCAAAGCTATTCAAAGTATAACTAGAGTTCTTCAAAGTATTTCAGAGTGTGCAAAGTGTGTGCAGTGTGTGCTTTATTATAGTACAATTATTTCAAAGAGCTTGCTGTGTGCAATGTACAGTTATTTTGCAAAATGCAGTCAGAATACAGTTATTTTGAAAAGTTTATTGTGCCGTGTACATTTATTCGCAAAGTGTAGTCATTTTGAATTGTTTCTTACACTGATAAGGAGTGTTTTTTCAAAGTATATTGATTTCAAACTGTTCTTCTGCTATGGAGATTTATTTCACATTGTACAGTTATTTCAAAGAGTCTATTGTGCTATTGGGCATAATTACAGGTTCTGGCATAGATGTCTGAAGTATATGTGTGTAT
The DNA here is from genome assembly GCF_019279795.1 of Protopterus annectens. Lineage (NCBI taxonomy): Eukaryota > Metazoa > Chordata > Ceratodontiformes > Protopteridae > Protopterus > Protopterus annectens. The sequence continues at coordinate 487,418,598 of NC_056735.1, forward strand.
GTTACTACATAATTCCAAGTGTCTTTATTACTGTGTGTTAATATGGCAGAGGCATTTTGCAGACCCAGTTCACCTGTGTTTGATCATAGTATCGCTGAGAATTGGGGAGTATTTGAGCAGGAATACAATATTTTCATACAAGCAGATTTTTCTGATAAAGATGCATGTATGAAGGCATTTATTTTGCTTAACTTAGCAGGGTCAGAAGCCATTGAAAGACAGCATTCATTTGTGTATGCACCAGCAGTATATGCAGGAGAGGAGGAGAACTACCATATTGTTGTACAGGGTGAATCAAGGGAGGGCTTGATACATAAATTTAGAGAAACATGTAACCGCCAGACAAATGTTACATTTGAGAGGCACCTATTGAGATCTATATGAGAGACCAAATGCCAGGAGAAACATTATATTACTGACTTGAGAAACAAGGCAAAAATGTGCATGTTTGGTGAATTAACAGATGAGTTGATAAAAAGACAGGCTTGTATGTTATGTTAATAATGCTGCTGTGAGAAAGGTTTTGCTTTGTGACAGTGATTTAATGTTGTACAAAGCTACAGAGATTTGTCAGCTACATGAGCTTACAGAAAGGTGTACGAATATAAGAGCATGGTTTCAGCAGCTTCTACAGCCAACATAGACAGCATGCAGCACGTGGCTAGCAGAAATAGGCCTAAGCCATACGTCCCAACCGTCCCAAATTCCTCATTTTTTACTGAGTTTTGGTATCCAAATGATGGGGTGCCATGATTCCCGAATGACACCCCATCATTTCCGATTTTTTCCAATTATTTTTACATTTTCATGCTGTTTTGGCTGACGTCATCATGTGCGCAATGACATCAGTGCTGTCAGCGCTTCCAACCTATCGGAATAGCTCTGCACACATTTCCGGCTGGGCTGTTCAAAGGCTGCAAGCTGTGGGAACAGTTATTTCATTTTAGAAGTCTTCTTTTCAGTGCTGGAAGCAGTTATAGCTGTTTCGTTCATACAGCAATGGAAGATGTTTGTGCAAAATTTTAAATTTCAGTCCACCCAGCACCTACCTACTACCCACAGAATTTAATGGGCTCCAGGTGAGGTAAGGAACCAATGAATTTTGTTAACGGACCGACCCAGCTAATCAGACAGTGAGTGGAGTGGACGAGTGGTACATTAACTCTGCGCCGACTCATGTACTTCATTCTAGCCACTTTGGTTTTTAATGTACTAAAAACAAATGTGTAATGTGTATTATTAATGTAACTTAAGTAAGCTGTAGGCAGCAGCAGTCACACTCGCGGATATTTAACTTTAGCTTAGCACTAGCAGGCAGCATCTGAACAGCTTGCTAGTGATGTATGTGTGTTGTGTTATACTAAGCAGACGATAAATAACTTCCTCTATGCTTTGCCTGCTAAGGCACTAAGAGTAAGACTAAGTTATGTTTGCAGCAGGTGCAGCTCGCAGTCATATTCCCTTGTATTGCTCTGAATTCAAAAGCAAAAAGTGTATTTAATCCATCACATTTGCATTTAGTTAGTAGCACATTGGTAATGGTGTCTTCCATTCTGTCAGTGCTGTAATTTCTGCATCTCAGTATTTTACGAATGAACAGTCCATAGTGTTTTCTTACTTTGTTTTAGTGTTAGGTCATCTTATAGGCGTATGCTGATCCACTCAAGGGAAAACAAATTGCAGTTTGGCACCATGGTGCAGTCAGTGGTGCAGCCACAATTTACAATTGTTGACTCACAGTAAGGTTCTCTGGTTTGATTCGGGTTAGGGTGCCAGTGCCACTGCCTTCTGTGCAGAGTCTGCATGTCCATTCCTCCCTGCATTTGTGTGGGATTTCTCCAGTTTCTTCCTACATAAAAAAGACATTTCTCCCTGGGCATCTGCCGAAAAATTGATTTGTTGAATTTTGTTCCAAGTTGGACTTTAGCGGTAAACAAATGTTAAATAAATAAAATTAAATTGAAGTGATGTGGTATTCACAGTGGCTATATGGTATTGAATTTAAGGGAAATGTGCAAAGCTAATCATTCCACATATGCTTGATTACATCGCTCTTGGAATGTTTTTGCTTAAATTGTTTTTGCTTAAATTGTTTTTCATTCTGCTGAATCTGTTTCCTTCTAGCAGACTTTGTATATTGTTCTGCTGACTGCATACTTCTAATATGATCTGGTATTTAAGGGAAATTCTTATCACACTAATTCCTGTAATACAGAAGTATCAGTTCTCAGTTTGAGTCTGAAAAATGTGCATTTCTAGAATAATATCTGTAGCCATTTTAAGGGAAATTCTTAACGTTGTTTTCAACTTATATGATTCAAAAGTGCCAGTTTTCAGCCTGAGTCTGGAAGCATAATGCATCTTTGTGTCTGCTTTGCAAAACTGAGTTTCACTGAGTATATATCCACACAGAACAGATTGCCCCAAAGTCGACTTTCTTTGTTAGCAGTAAGATAAGTATATTAGTAGCTTGATGTATTTGCTGCACTTTGCTATACTGAATTTAACTGCAAAGTGTGAAGATACTTCAGCTTAAATGAATAATATCTGGATGACAGATGCAATCATTTTTCAAATGATTGTATGTACTGTTGCTATGAGAAGTAAGCACAGCAGTGAAAATGATGCCGCTCCTTTCTCTATTGCAATATTACTAGCTTAACTTTTTTTTATTAATGTAACATAGCAGGCAATGTATTCCTCAATGGCAAGTTGAAGAGGCACTTTATTTGTAGATAAAATAATGAAATATAAAGTTGTTTGCTAGCAACAACCTCTTCATTAGCTACATATCTCTTTAATGTGGAATTATTTAGATGACTTTTATTTCTGCAGAGATTGTGCATATTTACTGATACTCATGGATTGTAGATGTTTGAATAGACTTTTATGATGGAAATGTAGTGACTTGGGCAGTTTTGTCATTATTGGTTCATGCATTTTGTTTCATTGCTTACTGGAAAAATGTTCAAAATTTAAAATGTGCTCGAACAAGTGTGCTGTTGCTATATTATTATACAAGCAATATAATTTAACAGTCAGGAAAGTGTATCAAAGAACACACCCATGTTTTGTGTGCAAGGGGCCTATGATTTGAAAACAGACCAAAGGTAATCTTTATCCGCCACTGGCCAGATGCATTTTCTTTGAATGTGGGTTTCAGTGCTGTTTGAATGAATGTGAGTTTCAAGGGCAGAAAAGTTTTAATGCTAAGTCTATTTTCATTGTGAGACTATATTGCTTTGTTTAGCAGATGTATTTGTGTTTACGTTATAAAATGTAAAATAAAAGTTTTAAATGCAATCCAAATAATCACTGTAGAAGTAAAGCAGTTTGCGCATTAGTGTTTATAGTAAATAGGGCAAAGTAGCCAAGTAATGGGACATTGGAATGGCTGCAGGGGGACTCTGGGGCCATATTTTGGTTGTCTGTTCAGTCTGTGTTTGAAAGTTTGTATCCCACAATTCCAATGGAGTGGGTGGGGTTACATAATTATGTATGCACATTTATGTTAATTAGTGTACCTATTTGTATCTATTTTTATCGGCCTTTGTCCAGATTTTTGATGTTTCCAGGTTGAGAGGTATGGCCTAAGCACATGGCAGCTGCAGTCCCTGCAGGATTTCCAGGGCAGCCAGTAACTTTCCAGCAAGTTCTAAGACTAGCTCAGTAAAACAGACATGCTCAATGCAGCACTAGGGTGAGTCAGCAAAACCCAAGACAAGTGTTATTGTTAACTGTCATAATTATGGTGCTAAGAAAACCAAAATAAACACAAAACAGGATGCGTTTCGAACCAGCGAGTAACTTTATGTTGCACAGCTGCTAAATTCAATATCCAAAATGTAGGTGTATTATCCAAAACATGACTCTTTATTTAAGCTCAGTTCACAGGCTTTTCGTCGGTGACATACCGACGTCTTCAGAATTAATGGAAAACAATTACAAAACCAACCACATGCTTTAAATACATCATTTAAATTGATCATTTAAATTAAAAATCACATGGTTCCCGTATTTATATGAAACCACCTGTCATCATACTTACACGATCACTGTGTTCTAAAAAACAATATTTAACCTTAGTTACACCTGGCATTTAGACTATATTAAAAATCTTATATATATATATATATATATATATATATATATATATATATATATATATTTAGAAAAAAACCTTTAAAACAACCTTAAAATGCATTAAAACAAAATCACTTATTATATACATACATATATACAAATTGTTATACGAAACATTATTTGAAGAAACCTTCTAAAGGAGATATAATAAGTAACATTAAAAAACAAGAAAATAACAACAGCTCAGTTTGTACCTGTTACAATTGAAATGCTGGTGTTGAACACTCTAAGTAAACACTACCCAAATCGGCAGCTAACAAAATCTCATGGCACCTGTATTTATTTATAAAAGATCACCAAGCTTTTGCTATGCAATACACTACTTCACTATAAAACCCTTGAGAAATTATACCATCACATAGATTTCCATAACAAGAACAACGCAGAATATGTGCAAGAGAAAATTAGCCTGTTAAGAGTTAATAACATTACAATGAATAGAATTCGCTCTTGGAAGAGCGTACTTTAGACCGCAAAAATCAAGCTAAAGTCCAAACTCTAACCTAACTCAGAAGTGTTTAATTATAAAACACGCCAATGTATTGTACAAAAAGTAAAGAATACTGGTGTATGTCAAATAAACACTAGAGTGAATCTACAAACCCATGAATCACATCCAATTAGTCTTAATGGAACCTGCGCGAGATAATTGATCAGAAATAATGTTAACTGTTATAGAGGTAAAAACACTGTAACGACTAAAACAAAATCAAAGTGGTTGACAGTTTTATAGTACACTGAAAAGGCCAATATTGGCACTAAATAGTTATCTATTTAACCTCTTTAATTTTAAAAGGCAAGATATAGACAACATGCCATTGATGCCAGGTGTGTGGCAGGCATCCAGCCTTAATTGCCACAACAACTCTGTGTATTCCAAGAGGAGGGATGTAGGTCCTCCTCTACCATCAGATTTAACCTGGTCTATAATAGAAAACAGGAAGCTGTGATTAGGATTCTCCACAGTATGCTTTGCCAGGGCATTCTCCATCTTGCCCTTCCTTGTAGCATATAGATGTTCATATATGCGTTCATGCAATTTCCTGTCGGTTTTCCCAACATAGAACGCTGGACAACATGAACACTGGGCCAAATATACCACTTGTGTACTTAAACAGTTGAACCTTCCCCTTATACAATATGTTAGATCCCTTATTACATATCTAGATCCTGTCTTGATATAACTACAGTACTGGCACATTTTACACTTAAACATGCCATCCCTGGTACTGGGTATTATCGATTTTTTCTCTAAAATGCTCTTGAGGTTAAAACCCCTTTTAAACACTATTCTTGGTGGTTCAACCAATACTCTACTAGTGGAATCATCCTCTAATACCAGGTTCCAATTTTTCAATATAATGGAAAATAATTCCTTAGCGTCCATACTGTACGTAAGAATAAAACTGTTGGGCATTGGGGCTACTTTGGCACCATTCATTACAATATTGTCCTGCACTGGATGATCTTGATTCAGAATTGGTGAATAAACACCAGTGGCCCTCTTATATTGTACCTCCCTTACAAGATTATTAATAAGGTCTATTGGGTAACCTCTGTTTGAAAACAGGTTGGCCATGAATGTGCATTCCTCCTGAAAATCACAGTCTCGAGTCACCATGCGGGCAGCCCTAACCAGCTGACCTTTTATAATTGACCTCTTTTGAAAGAATGGATGACAACTATTGAAATGAACATAGCTATTAGAAAAAGACTCCTTCCTATAAATCTTTGCTATGAAACATCTTTTCTCTTTATCTTTCATGAGGTTAACATCCAGGTAGGCTACCCTGTTTAAGGTGAAACTGTGAGTAAACCGGAGGAATTATGTAGATGTATTAAACAAGTCCACTAACGTGTTGGCTGTCTCGGCATTACCCTTCAGGATGATAAAAATATCATCCAGAAATCGGGTGTACAAAGAAACTCTGTCCACAAATAGGGGGTTGGGTAAAATGTATTGACTCTCCCAGTAGGCCATGACCAAATTGGCCACACTGGCTCCACAAGGGGAACCCATCGGCACCCCTATTAACTGATGGAAAAATCTGTTATTAAAAGACACAAAGTTGTGGGACAAAATAATGTCCAATAGCTCACAGACTATTTAAATTTCTTTAGATGGGGCCTTTTTCCTAATTAATATGGCCGTAATCCAATTTAGAGCTACTGAGTGAGGAATAGAAGAATAAAGGTCCTTCACGTCGACAGTTAAGAAATGACTATCCTCACTATAAGTAGTTTGGTTTATCCTAGAAAGGAAAGACGAAGAATTTTTAGATATTTGTGGCTCACTAGTCACATATTTCTTCAGAATGGTATCTACCACTTTAGCGCTAGCATAAGTGATACTGCCCCTAGCACTAACCAGTGGAAACATGAGTGGATCTAATGGATTCTTGTGGATCTTAGGGGATCCAAAAATAATTGGTATTCTATATGTTGGTAATGATATGAAATTAGTAGATCAAGGTCTATAGTTCCATTAATAAACATGTCACAGAAATAGGAAGACACTCTCGAATTACCTATGTTTGATTAATTTCGAGATATCTCAGTGTAAGTTTTACTGTTAAGAATCTCTTCCATTTTCCTGACATAATGTAACTCATTCATAACTACCAACCCTCCTCCCTTATCAGGTTGTATAACTATCACTGGAGAGCTAGTTAAAGAATCCAATAAAATTCTTTCCTCCTTACTAATGTTAAACTTGTTCATTTGGTTGGATAAAGGGTGGTTTAAAGCATATCGAATATCTAATTCACAAACTTGTTCAAATACGTTTAATGATGGATGCAAAGGTGGATTGTAAGTACTTGCAATAAAGAAGTCCCCTTTGTCCCTGATAAGGTTACCTAGGAGTAGCTGAAGATTTAGCTTCCTGACAAATAGTTTCAGGTCTATAATAGATGACGCCAGGTCAGCTTGTTTAGAAGGCACAAAGGAGAACCCTTTGCCAACAAATCCACCAGTTCGTTCTCGAAAATAAAGTCTGAGAAGTTATATATTCTAAAATCCTTTCCAGTGTTAAATACAATGTTGTTTGTCCTTGGCATTCTTAAATCAGTAACCCACGAAGGCTGAATTAATTTCTCATGTTCTTGGACCGGTTGCTGGATTTCCGGCCCTGGTCCATCTGTTGAGACGAGGCTGGGTCCCTAAAATTTGGACCTTCTACTTCCTCATTGGAAATGTTAGATTTGTGCTGCACTGCCAGTCTTTTGCTGCATCTAACTGGATCCGTTATATCCAGGGTGTCAGTAGAGGGGGTCCCCATGGATCTGGATCCCTTACCTCTGACCGTTTCTAGAAAACTGATAGTATTACTTTTCTCCGATCTCCATGCTTTGATGGACAAAAAATTGCCCTGGGATACTGGAGGTTTTGCATAGGCAGAGCCATCTTTATAGGCTTTGACATCCTTAGTTAATTTCTTAATTTTAGTTGCTGTAAGTTTCGATATGTGTTCATCGATGCTGGTATAGGTACGGTCATAATCAAATCTGTACCTATGGAAATTAAAGTCTCTCTTGATTTTCCCATCCAATTTATTGATATCCAGTATCAAATTATCTGCTGCCAGCTGGTAGTGATTACAAATTAGGTCCATGAGTTCGAACCCGTGTCTATCAAACAACTGGATTAACTCAAGATGGAAAGGGACTCCTCCTTTAAGCCCGTGGGGAATTGCCAAGATCTGAGGCCTTTGGGTACAACACCAGCTCATTTGCATTCACCAAAATAAGCCACCTCTAACTGAATTTTTCTTAATTTCATTAAATTCTGATCAAAAACATTAAGCTTAAAGGGGAGGTAAGACACTCCTGCTGTGTTCTGATCCTGTACGGCACTCTTCCCGTTGTTTAAAAAGGAAAAAGAACGGCTAAGCCATTGATTTAAGTTAGGCATGCTTTGTGAATTAGATACAGGTAAAATAGCACTACCTGGTTGTAAAGGTAACAATCCATGAACGTGCCCTCCTGGTAACAAATGGTTATCCGGAAAATGGTCGTCGGTTGATGCAGGTACACTCCTGTTGTTGATAGTATCACCTTTTGATATCATAAAGCCAGATGTAACTTTAGAAGCAGAGGAAGGGCCGCCACCAACATGCCCTCCTCTGTTGGTTCCATTGAAGTTCAATGCCTGCTGAGAGCCCAAAACCTCGTCCAAACGGCATGAAAGACTGTTAACCTTCTGAGACAATAACTCAATGACCTGCATTAGGTTACCAGTCTCTCCTCCTGTGCTGGTTCCCAATGGTTGGATCGGAGCGTCATCCATCGAACACACACTCCCACAAACCAAAATCAGCATAGAAAACCAAAATAAACACAAAACAGGATGCGTTCCGAACCAGCGATTAACTCTATGTTGCTCAGCTGCTAAATTCAATATCCAAAATGTAGGTGTATTATCCAAAACACGACTCTTTATTTAAGCTCAATTCACAGGCTTTTCATCGGTGACATGCCGACTTCATCAGAATTAACAGAAAACAATTACAAAACCAACCACGTGCTTTAAATACATCATTTAAATTGAGCATTTAAATTAAAAATTACATGGTTCCCGTATTTATATGAAACCACCTGTCACCGTACTTACACGATCACTGTGTTCTAAAAAACAACATTTAACCTTAGTTACACCTGGCATTTATTTAACACTGTATTTAACACTGGAAAGGATTTTAGAATATATAACTTCTCAAACTTTATTTTTGAGAAGGAACTGGTGGATTTGCTGGCCAAAGGGTTCTTTTTTGTGCCTTCTAAACGAGCTGACCTGGCATCATCTATTATAGACCTGAAACTATTTGTCAGGAAGCTAAATCTCCAGCTACTCCTAGGTAACCTTACCAGGGACAAAGGGGACTTCTTTATTGCAAGTACTTACAATCCACCTTTGCATCCATCATTAAATGTATTTGAACAAGTTTGTGAATTAGATATTCGAAATGCTTTAAACCACCCTTTACCCAATCAAATGAACAAGTTTAACATTAGTAAGGAGGAAAGAATTTTATTGGATTCTTTAACTAGCTCTCCAGTGAGAGTTATGCAACCTGATAAGGGAGGAGGACTGGTAGTTATGAATGAGTTAGATTATGTCAGGAAAATGGAAGAGATTATTAACTGTGAAACTTACACTGAGATATCTCGAAATGAATTAAACATTGGTAATTCGAGAGTGTCTTCCTATTTCAGTGACATGTTTATTAATGGAACTATAGACCTTGATCTATTAAATTTCATATCTTTACCATCCTATTGAATACAAATCATTTTTGGATCCCCTAAGATCCATAAGAATCCATTAGATACACCCATGCGTCCACTGGTTAGTGCTAGGGGCAGTATCACTTATGCTAGCGCTAAAGTGGTAGATACCATTCTGAAGAAATACGTCACTAGTGAGCCACAAATATCTAAAGATTCTTGGTCTTTCCTTTCTAGGATAAACCAAACTACTTATAGTGAGGATAGTCATTTCTTAACTGTCGACGTGAAGGATCTTTATTCTTCTATTCCTCACTCAGTAGCTCTAGATTGGATTCCGGACATGTTAATTAGGAAAAAGGCCCCATCTAAAGAAATTCAAATAGTCAGTGAACTATTGGACATTATTTTGTCCCACAACTTTGTGTCTTTTAACAACAGATTTTTTCATCAGTTTATAGGGGTGCTGATGGGTTCCCCTTGTGGAGCCAGTGTGACCAATATGGTCATGGCCTACTGGGATAGTCAAATACAGTTTACCCAACCCCATATTTGTGGATAGAGTTTCTTTGTACAACCGATTTCTGGATGATATTTTTATCATCCTGAAGGGTAATGCCGAGACAGCCAATATGTTAGTGGACTAGTTTAATACATCTACAGAATTCCTCTGGTTTACTCACAGTTTCACCTTAGACCGGGTAGCCTACCTCGATGTTAACCTCGTAAAAGATAAAGAGAAAAGATGTTTCATAGCAAAGATTTATAGGAAGGAGTCTTTTTCTAATAGCTATGTTCATTTCAATAGTTGTCATCCATTCTCTCAAAAGAGGTCAATTATAAAAGGTCAGCTGGTTAGGGCTGCCTGCATGGTGACTAGAGACTGTGATTTTCAGGAGGAATGCACGTTCATGGCCAACCTGTTTTCAAACAGAGGTTACCCAATAGACCTTATTAATAATCTTGTAAGGGAGGTACAATATAAGAGGGCCACTGGTGTTTATTCACCAATTCTGAATCAAGATCATCCAGTGCAGGACAATATTGTAATGAATGGTGCCAAAGTAGCCCCAATGCCCAACAGTTTTATTCTTATGTACAGTATGGACGCTAAGGAATTATTTTCCATTATATTGAAAAATTGGAATCTGGTATTACAGGATGATTCCACTAGTAGAGTATTGGTTGAACCACCAAGAATAGTGTTTAAAAGGGGTTTTAACCTCAAGAGCATTTTAGAGAAAAAATCCATAATACCCAGTACCGGGAATGGCATGTTTAAGTGTAAAATGTGCCAATATTGTAGTTATATCAAGACAGGATCTAGATATGTAAAAAGGGATCTAACATATCGTATAAGGGGAAGGTTCAACTGTTTAAGTACACAAATGGTATATTTGGCCCAGTGTTCATGTTGTCCAGCATTCTGTGTCAGGAAAACCGACAGGAAATTGCATGAACGCATATATGAACATCTATATGCCATAAGGAAGGGCAAGATGGAGAATGCCCTGGCAAAGCATACTGTGGAGAATCCTAATCACAGCTTCCTGTTTTCCATTATAGACCAGGTTAAATCTAATGGTAGAGGAGGACCTACATCCCTCCTCTTGGAATACAGAGAGTTGTGGCAATTAAGGTTGGACGCCTGCCACACACCTGGCATCAATGGCATGTTGTCTATATCTTGCCTTTTTAAATTAAAGAGGTTAAATAGATAACTATTTAGTGCCAATATTGGCCTTTTCAGTGTACTATAAAACTGTCAACCACTTTGATTTTGTTTTAGTCGTTACAGTGTTTTTACCTCTATAACAGTTAACATTATTTCTGATCAATTATCTCGCCCAGGTACCATTAAGACTAATTGGATGTGATTCATGGGTTTGTAGATTCACTCTAGTGTTTATTTGACATACACCAGTATTCTTTACTTTTTGTACAATACATTAGCGTGTTTTATAATTAAACACTTCTGAGTTAGGTTAGAGGTTGGACTTTAGCTTGATTTTTGCGGTCTAAAGTACGCTCTTCCAAGAGCGAATTCTATTCATTGTAATGTTATTAACTCTTAACAGGCTAATTTTCTCATGCACGTATTCTGCATTGTTCTTGTTATGGAAAACTATGTGATGGTATAATTTCTCAAGGGTTTTATACTGAAGTAGTGTATTGCATAGCAAAAGCTTGGTGATCTTTTATAAATAAATACAGGTGCTATGAGTTTTTGTTAGCTGCCGATTTGGGTAGTGTTTACTTAGAGTGTTCAACATCAGCATTTCAGTTGTAACAGGTACAAACTGAGCTGTTGTTATTTTCTTGTTTTTTAATGTTACTTATTATATCTCCTTTTGAAGGTTTCTTCAAATAATGTTTCGTATAACAATTTGTATATATGTATGTATATAATAAGTGATTTTGTTTTAATGCATTTTAAGGTTGTTTTAAAAGTTTTTTCTAAATATATATATATATATATAAAATTTTTAATATAGTCTAAACGCCAGGTGTAACTAAGGTTAAATATTGTTTTTTAGAACACAGTGATCATGTAAGTACGGTGACAGGTGGTTTCGTATAAATACAGGAACCATGTGATTTTTAATTTAAATGATCAATTTAAATGATGTACTTAAAGCATGTGGTTGGTTTTGTAATTGTTTTCCATTAATTCTGAAGAAGTCAGAGTGTCACCGACAAAAAGCCTGTGAATTGAGCTTAAATAAAGAGTCGTGTTTTGGATAATACACCTACATTTTGGATATTGAATTTAGCAGCTGTGCAACATAAAGTTACTTGCTGGTTTGGAACGCATCCTATTCTGTGTTTATAATTATGGTGCTAGTCATGAGTCTAAAAGAAAAAAGTGGTTAGCATTTGACCAGCACTGCCGCAAGTGTAAAAAATGGAACCACTTTCAAAAGTTGTAAATCAAGCAAGCCTCATTCATTTATCAAGAAAGGTCACTCAAAAACGCAAGTTAATCATATAGAAAGCTGCAACTCTACTTTCTCTGTAGATGATTTATCAGTGGTTGGTGAAAAGGTTAATGCAGTAGATTTGTTGGCAAAGAACAATGTGTTTTGTACTGTCCTGATAAGTGGTAAACCCATTGAGCTGAAAGTAGACACTGGTTCAAAGTGCAATGTTATGTCAGCAGAAACATTTTCTAGGGCAAGAGCTGGTGAACAACTTAATTTGGCCAACTGAGCAAAGCTTGTTGCTTATGGAGATGAAGAGATTCAAACTGAAGGCTCAGTGGTGCTTTCATGCTATTCAGCTGGGAACAGTTACAGCTTGCAATTTTATGTAGTCAGAAGATCTGTGCAGTCATTATTAGGTCTCACAGACAATTTAAGAATGAAACTGCTGTCTTTTATCAAATAAATACATCATGTAAGCAGATGTCCTAGTTCCAGTTTCACCAATACCATTTTCTCAGAGTATGCTGATATTTTTGAAGACAACTAGTCAAACTTCCAGTTGTGTACTCCATGAAGTTAGACCCAGAGGTCAGTCCATTGGTCAGAACAGTGGGAAAAGTTCCAATAGCTATGCAGGACAAAGTCAAGGTCCAGTTATTTGAAATGGTGCAACGAGGTGTGATTTGTCCAGTCACAGAACCAACTGAATTGGTATCATCCATGGTAGTTGCTCATAAGAAAAGCTGAGATGATTTCGGAATATGTACTGATCCAAGAGACTTAAACAAAACATTAAAGAGCCCCACCATCCTATGCGTACAGTCAAGGAGGTTGCTAAGCTTATGCCAAATGCCACTATTTTTTCTGTCTTAGATGCAGAGAGTTCATTTTGACAAGTAATGCTTGATCACAAATCTTCACTACTGACTATATTCAGTACCCTATTTGGTAGATACAGATTTATCAGAATACCTTTAGGAATAAATTCTGCCAGTGAAGCCTTTCAGCATACAATGGAGCAAATTTTTGTCAGGTTATTCATGTGCTGTAATAGTAGATGATTTACTAGTTGGAGGCAATGGTGAATCAGAGCATGACAGAAACCTCAGGAAAGTTCTGGGCAGAGTGCTTGAAGTGAACCTAAAGCTCCGACCTCTGTAATGTAAATTCAGGCTACCAGAAGTTACTTATGTAGGTCATTTATTTACCAGTACAGGCTTATGACAAGAACCTTCCAAACAAACAGCCATTCTTCAGATGCCAACTCCAGACAATGTCCAAGCCTTACAGCATTTTCTTTGTATGGTTAGCTAATTGGGCAAGTTTATAGCAGACTTCAGTGAATTATCAACACCTTTAAGAGAGCTGACATGCAAAAATGTTGCCAGGTCATGGTTGGAACAACACCAGAGAGCATTTAATGACCTTAAACAGAAAATTGCCAGTCCACCTACGTTAAGATAGTATAAGTTCGGTCTTGGTGCAGTTATTCTTCAAGAGGGCAGACCAGTAGCCTATACATCTAGAACTCTTACCCAAACTGAGATACAGTATGCTCAAATTGAGAAGGACATTTTGGCAATTGTGTTCACATGTTCGAAGTTCCATGATTATATTTATGGTTGAGTTATCCAGATTGAGACTGATCATCAGCCTCTAGTCGCTATTTTAAAGAAGCCTATGCATACATCTCCAGCAAGACTACAAAGAATGATGCTCAGACGACAAAAGTACAACTTCAAAATGGTCTATACAAAAGACAAATGTCTTTGTCTGGCTGATACCTTATCCAGATCACTCAGAAATTCCACAGGAAAGCTTGATGCAGAAAATTTTGACTTCAATGTTATGGCGATGCGTAATTTTTCTACCAAAATACTTGATGAGCTAAGAGATCATGCAAAGACTGATCCAATTTTGCAAAAGTTAACCACTTCATCAATGTTGGATGGCTGTCAAAGCAATCTTGTGTACCAATAGAAGTGCAACCTTATTTTCCTTACAGAGATGATATGTTGATGGAATATGGATGTATGGTATCATTTTCAAAGGTCCTAAATTATCATTCTTACTTCCTTACAACATGTGTACATTCAGATTTTGCACTGTGGCCACCGAGGTTCCGAAGCTACCAAAAGAAGGGCGAGAGGACTAGTAGTTTGGCCTTCTCTGTTGAAAGATATTGATAAAGTGCTTTCATCTTGTTCAGTATGCAGTAGTACTAAACTGGATTTGCAAAAAGAGCCACTTTAGCTAAGCCAGATTCCTGAACTACTTTGGTTAACAGTAGCCGCTGACATATTTGAGTGGAACAATTAGAATTACTTAGTGTTGGTAGACTCTTATTCAAACTGGTTCAAGATTGATTTGCCACATAACCTAATGTCCAGTACTGTTATTACTAAGTTAAAATGTTACTTCTCAGTCCATGGTAGTCCACACAAAGTTATTTCTGACAACGGTGCCCAGTTTACCAGTCAGTTATTTCAGAAATTTGCAAATGAATGGGACTTTATTCATATTACTAGCAGTTTGGAATACCCCCAGTTAAATGGCCTGGCTGAGCATGCAGTACAAAGTGCAAAGCACTTACTAGCGAGGTCAAAGCATGACAATACTGATATCTTCTTGAATTTGCTTGATCTCAGAAATATACCCCATGACAACTTACTTGGCTCGCCTGCTCAGAGACTTCTATCTAGGCAAACCAGAAAAACCTTGCCCATCAGTTCCAGTTTGTTGGTGCCTAATGATAAAAACAGCAGAACAATCAAAGCCCAAGTATTTACAAAGTGTTCCTTTCAGCAGTCCAACTATGATAAAATAAGCAGATTTCTTCATCCACTGAACAAAGGAGAGATAGTGAGGACTATGATAAAATAAGCCGATTTCTTCATCCATTGAACAAAGGAGAGATAGTGAGGATGCAAATGGTGAAAGGTTTTGATCAAATTTGTCAAGTGAGAGGTGTATGTGCCAAGCCAAGGTCCTACTTAGTGGAATCTGAGGGTACAGAATACAGAAGAAATTGCAGGTATCTTCTTCCGGTGTCTGAATTGATATCACAACGTCATACCTGTGATACAGACTCTAGATCTCAGAGCAACCCAGATGATGTTCCTGTTGAAGGACATGTCTCAGTACCTATTCCCATTCCTGATGATGTCCCAGATGTCTCTGAAGTTGAACAGTCATTAAAGACAGTCCCTGTTTCTAAACTCAGTTCTAATTTTTATGTCACACGATCAGGTTATATTTCTAGACCTAGTGTAAAATACACAGCAACCTGCACATGATTGTTTTATTTGAATTTAGTTCTGTATGATTGCATGTCAAAGAATTAGTTCTGTATAACTGCATGTCAAAAGATCATTTCTGTACAATTGTATGTCAATGAATGTTGTCATTTTCAGTGCATGACTTATTTCACAAAGAGGGAGGATGTAGAACAGAGCGTGTGTTGTAACTTTAAGAAGCATTTCAAAGTGAGGACAAGTGCATATAAATAGTGAGCATGTGCAGGCAGCAGTGCCATTTTGAGAGAACAGCCAGAGTGTTAACATGTATGAAGTGCAGTAGTCAGTCTGTTTATATGTTTATTTAAGGGTGCTGTTGTAGTGTACATGCTTATAAGATGAGCAGCAGCAAGCGCCACCCAAACCCCACCCCAGCTGGTTGACATCTGTCTGTACACTTGAATAACCAATATGATGTGGCTCTCATCTGCGTAAATATTCATCCTGATGAGGAAGCAGATGCATGCAGAACTGGGTATTCACAGAAACTATTTGTATAAAGTTCAGGAAAAGATTTGCAAATATACCTTGTTGGTATTTAAACACAATTTCTAAGATATGTGTTATCAGAAAGTAAAAAGGCATACTTGCCAGTTTGTAGTAGACTACTATTTCAATTCAAATATATCTGAGTTTTAAAGTTGACTTGTTTGTTACCCAGTACTACAAGAACGACCTTATGTTACTGTTTTCCCCTTGCTTTTGCAGGGGGGCATGTCCCCCTGTGCCCCCCCCCAGCCCCCACCCCCCATATTTCAATATACCAACATGGTTTTGTCACTTTTGAAGACACTGTCAATTGCAGTTAACTATTTTTGTTAAATGTATTGCCTGCTCATATTTAAATATAATACAAACTGACAGTAAATGAGAAATTGAAATCAAAACATAACGTGCCCCAGCATTATTGGAGAGAATACATAAAATGTGTAACAGGGCTAGAGAAGCACAAATACATGAATATAGACAAAGTGCTCATGCAATACTATTTTGAAACCACCTTACTTTAGAAAGAAACTTATTAACAATCAATGCATGGATGATGTCACTGAGAAATCTGCACTGCATGCCAGTCATTCATCGTTTGCATACCACATCACAGGCATTAGGCCTGTCAGTCACTACGGCCACACCCATTCCTGCGCGAAACTACCCATGAGCCAGTACACTACAATGTCACGTATTTAAGTTTAAGTTACTAAGCCTCTATCCTGATGTGTTTGTATTTAATAAAGCTACTTGAACCAAACCCACAACTCTTCGTCTGTTTTACCTGACCGGATGAGTGACAGTTACACTCTAGAAAAAGTTGTGTAAAGAAAATATTTTGAGAGTATTAATGATATAAACAATATAGATAGGAATATTAGGTTAAACTTTAAAGACTGAACACAAATTCTCAAATTTTAAGTTACAAACATGAAGTAATCTAACCAAGAATCTGAAAGAAGGAGGCAGAAGTGAAACCAATATACCTTTATTCCACAACAATGAGCACTTTCATCCGAATTACATGAACTTCATCAGAAAAAAAAAAGCCATTGTGTACACAACTCTTTAAATACAAGTAACAAGTCACATGCAGACCTCCCAACCGTTCCGAATTACTCATTTTTTACCAAGCTTTGGGGTCCAAATGAAGGGGTGCCACGATTCCTGAGTGGCACCCCTTCATTTCTGATTTATTTTACCTTTTTTAAACTTTCGCGCTAACGGAGCTGACGTCATCACGTGCGCGATGACGTCAGTGCCAGCAGGCTACCAGCCAGTCAGAATTGAGATCAAGGAGCTCACATCATCATTTCTGGCTGACTGGATTTGAATCACAAGCTGGCGGGATGTTAGAAACGTCTTCTGTGCAGGCAGAAAGTGAAACTTTTGTGCCACAGCAGAGAATTTTTAAACTGCAGACCAAATTATGTGCAAGCAGCCGAAAAACATCAGGGCAGGACGATCGAGAACAGGTCTTCTGTGCAGGCAGAAACTTTTGTGCCACAGCAGAGAATTTTCAAACTGCAGACCAGGAAATTGTGTGCAGCAGCCGAGAAACATCAGGGCAGGACAACCGAGAACAGGAGCAGAGAATTTGCAAGCCGGGAACAACTGCAGACCAGCTGAGAAACATCAGGGCAGGCAAAGCAGGAATTTGAACTACTCAGGGTAAGGAGTGTGTGTGTGTGTGTGTGTGTGTGTGTGTGTGTGTGTGTGTGTGTGTGTGTGTGAATGCCCCCCTGTAATATGCCTGGTGGCTAGAGGTATTCAGGCTCAAACCCTGTACCTTTGGTGCAGGGTAAAAGAGCCTACTATCCCTAGCCACCACCATTTCTGAGTGAGAACATTTTTTTTTTTGCTAACAGTTGAAAGTTATGCTGTGAGCTTTCTCCAGATTTTTTTGTACTAAGAGTTGAGAGAGCTTTGTCCAGATTTTTTTGTACTAAGAGTTGAGAGAGCTATAAGTAAGAACATTTTGTCTTTGTGCTAAGAGTTTAGAGCTATGATAAGAAGTGAGAACACAATTTGTAATTCCCCATTATTGTTTTTGTGCTAACAGTTCAGAGATATGGTGAGTGAGAAGTTAGAACTGAATTTGTATTCCCCCATTATTGGCTTTGTTGTTTGTCCATGTTTTTTGTGTTGAGGTTAAGAGCTATGTTGAGAAGTGAGAAATTAATTCACTAAATGATGGCTATTAAGTTTTAGTCTTCCTATTTTTTCAAGCAGCTGCTGATTTGGCAGTGTGGTATGTTGTTCTGACTATAGTGCATAGAGTCCTGGGTTCAAAACCTGCCAGTGAAATGCATGATGGTAACACAACATTTTATGCTAGTAACTTTACAAAATTATACAAGCAATGTTTAAAATGTGTCCCTGGTTTTTGACCTTTTGTCCCCCCCCAAAAAAAAAATATTAAATTAAAAATAAGTGTGGGACGCTGTGCAAGATGCCTATGGCTTACACTACTGTCATTCTATTTATAGTGTGTGTGGAAGCAGACTTTTATGATGGAAAAGTTCTGAATTGGGCAGTTTTGTCATTATTGGTTCATGTGTTTTGTTTCATTGCCTACAGTACAGATTACTGGTAAAATGTTCAAACAATAAATTTAAAATGTGCTCTAACATGTGTGTTGTATTATACAAGGAATATAATTTAATAAAGTCAGGAAGCTGTATAAAGAAAAGAACACACGTATGTTGTTTTGTGTGCAAGGGGCCAATGATTTGAAAACAGCCCAAAGGTAATCTTTATCCACTACTAGCCAGATGCATTTTCTTTGGATGTGGTGTGGGTTTCAATGCTGTTTCAATGAATGTGAGTTTCAAGGGCAAAGAAGTTTTAATGTCAAGCCTATTTTCATTGTGAGACAGTATTGCTTTGTTTACCAGATGTCTTTTAGTGTTTCTGCATTGTTGTGCTGTAAAATGTAAAAATTTAAATCCAAATCATTGTAGAAGTAAAGCAGTATGCATACATTAGTGTTTATGGTAAATGGGGTGAAATAGCCAGGTAATGGGACATCGGAATGGTTGCAGGGGGACTCTGGTGCCATGTTTTGGTTGTCTGTTCTTCAGTTTGCGTTTGAAAGTTGGTATCCTACAATTCCATTGGAGTGGGTGGGGTTACGTAATTATGTATGCAAATTAGATGTTAATCAGCGTACAGGTTTGTACCTATTTTTCATGAGCCTTGTCCAGATTTTTGATGTTTCCAGGTTGAGAGGTATGGTCACATGTCAAATTATCAAAGAAGCTGGTTAATTAGTGTGCCCTCTCTTCAATTTCAAGAGCCCTTGACAGTTTTTTGAAAAACCATTCACATTAAGTTCAGTCATAAAAATACAATCAATTTTTTGTATAGCCCAGATACTTTTAAGTAAAAATTCTAAAGCACCTATTATTAGTGTGCAAAACACACTAAGCCTCTAAAAGCCTTAATAATTCAACAAGTTTGGCTAATAGAATATAACTGACAAAGTATGAATACTTGAACAGCAGTTCCTACACAGATTGTTTTTAACTTTGTAAAATCATGAATAAACACCCAACCTATTTTCTAAACAGTACAGCCATGTCCATATACAGAAATTCATAAGTGTATATAAATATATAGGTACATTATAAATCAAAATAACAGAAAGAAAAAATAAAGAAATGAAAAACTAACATAAACACATAACTGTAATAACAGAGAAATACATCTAGCAGAAGCCAGAACACTTTGCATACTGTTATTGTAGTAATGATTATTCAAGGCCCTATATGAAGGTTAACCTTGCTAAAAATAATTACAAATAATAGGCAGACTTCAGCCTCTACAAGCAGGCTAGGGAAACATTCTTATTTAAACCTGGTGGTTCCATGGCATTACATCTAATCTGGCATTTAAGTTCTTTATACTGTAAATAATGATCGCCTGGACCCCCTCTGGGACCTAGGTCCACATGGTCAGTAATGCAATATTTAAAGTAATGCCTAGGGTGTGCTTTTACATGTTTACTAAGTGCATTTGTTTCATCCTGTCTATGTGAATCATATTGGTGCTTGTAAGTCCTATTCTTAAATGCTCTCTTAGTTTTCCCTGTGTAATAACTGTCACATAATTGGCACTTGGCCATATATACCACTCCCTTTGAGTAACAAAAATATATTTTTGTTAACCTAACATAACGCAGTCCTGGTACCCTGAATCTTTTCCCTTTCTGCTATAAATTTGTACGGAGATCAGTTTCTACACTTTACTATACATCCTTCTCTTTTTTCTAATTGGGTAAGTTCAAATAATTTCTTAAAGTCAATGTCTTTTTCATAAATGATACAAGGCTTGTCACCTACAATATCCAAATATTCCTGGCCAACGTTGGATAAATTCCAGTTTCTCCTCACAATATCCTGCATCTCATTGTACTGTAGATTATAGGGAAGAATCAAGGAGCTTTGAAATTGTTCCTTTGGTTCTTAGAATCATATCTGATCCTAGCAGGAGTAAGTTCCGCACTAGACCCAAGTAGGGGTTTGTACATTTATTTATTTATATATTTATTTATTTATTTATTGCATTTGTTTACCAGGAAAGTCCACTGGGCCTAAAAGGGCCCATTTTTGGTTGAGACCCAGAGAGAAAAGCTCCGACGAGAACATAGACGCAGAACAAAATTAAACATTAATTGGTACAGAAGTAGAAACAGTGTTACACATAGTGGTTACAGTAATATATACAGAATATATACATAAGTCAGGAATTTAGTTGGGTTTGATTACAGTAACATATACAGAATATATACATAAAAGCAGGAATTTAGTTGGTTGCCAGATGAATTCAGAGTGGTAAAAATGGAGATAAATTAATCAGCATTATTGTACCAGTATCGACAAGTGATCAAAAAAATAATAAATATGGAGAAAGTATCATCAGTCACTAGTAGTAAAAAGCATAGGAATTTAGTTATAATATAAGGAGAAGGAAGAGGTTAGGTTATAGAGCAGGTACATAGCCAGTTAGAGTTGAGATGATTTTTCAGTATTTGTTTGAAGGTGGTGGTGCTGTCTGTGTTTCTTATGGAAGGAGGAAGTGAGCCCTGCTCCCTTTTTCTAGACACTTCAGAAACAATGTTTTGTACAAAAGATTCTGGGTAACCCGTCTTCTTTAATATGTCTTTTGCATATACTTGGTCATCTGTGACCATTTTTGCCACCCTAACATACTGTTCCTTCACAAGGGATTTCTTTTGGTGTATAGGGTGACAACTCTCATAATGAAGGAGGGAATATGAGTATGTTGGTTTTCTATACAATGTTGATTCAAACCTGTGCAGTACTATGTTCTTATAAATACTCATGTCTAAATAATTTACTTTTTGTTACTGGATCTCCATGTTAAACCTTAAAAAACTGTAGTTGAATTTAGATACTGGAAACATTCATCCAGGTTACTGAGGTTACCTGTCCAAAAAATAATAATATTGTCCAGGTACCTACCATACAAAACCAAGAATCTTTGATTTTAGAACTAAATGCATGAAGTTTTTCCCACTGGGCAAGAACAATATTAGCAAAAATAGGGACACTTATTGTCCCCATTGCCATTCCTTGGGTCTGTTTGAATGGGTCTATATTAAAACAATGAAAATCCATTACATCGAATACCAAAACAGTGACACGTATTACTCAAACCGTGAAAATACCAAATTCACTAAACTGCGAAATTTAAAATATCGAATGTTCATAGTCGGCCAACCCCACCTCCCGCTACATACTACCTACCCAAACAAAATAAATAAACCACATGCATACACTAACCAAACCCTACTCCTAACCCTAAAGTAAAGCACCAAAACTCAACTTCTAACCCTACACTAAACCCCACATACACAACTATCTATGCACTACCCTTAACCCCTCCCTAGCCTTAAGGTCCATAACTACCGCACACTTCCCCTACGGAAATATACCCAAACAAAATAAGTAATACACATAAATACATTTAACAAAACCCTGCTTCTAACAATCCACTAAATCTTACACACATTACCTATCTATACTCTTACCTTAACCCGCACCCTAACCCTAAGGTCCGTAACTATCGCACACTTACCTTACGGAGCTATACCGCAGACGGGCCAACCAAAACATTTTGACATTTTGAATTTCGTGGTTTTGCACGTTCGACGATTACACATTTTGCGCAATACATGTCAATGATTTCGTATTCACGTAAACGGAGTTTCGACAATCTAATAGGAACCCTGTTTGAACAACTTATTTTTGAAAATTAATTATTTTCCAAGACCACTTCCATGAAGGACCTGAGTATGGACAACTTAGCTGAAGTTAATTCTGAGTTTTCTGGCAGAAACTGAAAAAACAGTTCCAGTCCTTTTTGATGGAAAATAACTGAATACATATCACTGACATCAATAGTAACAAACAAAAGGTCGTCAGAGTAAATCCCATTAGTTATTTTGGATAAAAATCCCATGAGTCCTTATGTAAATAAGCAGTTTTATCCAGTATCCCCTTAATACTCTGGTCAATATACTTAGCCAGAGGGAGCATGATAGACACCTTTGCATTCACAATGGAACGTAAGGGGTGTTGTTTAAATCCTTATGAATTTTTGGGATACCGAATATGGTGGGTATGTTAGGGCAGTGGACTTTCAAAAAGCTATATTCATCAAGAGAAATCTCTTGGTTCAACAACATGTCATCTAACATCATATTTATATTTTTATAAGCTATATTTAACTCATTCCTTGAAATTTCTATATAAGTGTCAGTATATAATAAAGAGAACATTTTGTTGGGTCTATATTACCAGATCGAAAACCCGTTTCAGCGAACACTACAAGACCGACACGTATAGCATGAACTACGGTAATGGCGAATGTTTAAAACCACGAAACATGAAATGTCAAAGTGTCATGGTTGGCCCGTCTGCAGTATAGCTCCATAAGGTAAGTGTGCGATAGTTACAGACCTTAGGGTTTGGGTGCGGGTTAAGGTAAGTGCATAGGTAGGTAATGTATGTAAGGTTTAGTGTAGGGTTAGAAGTAGGGTTTTTTAAAGTGTATGTGTGTGGATTATTTGTTTTGTTTGGGTATATGTCTGTAGGGTTAAGTGTGTGATAGTTACAGACCTTAGGGTTAGGTTGTGGGTTAAGGTAAGTGCATAGATAGTAATGTATGTAAGGTTTAGTGTAGGGTTTGGTTAGGGGTATGTATGGGTTTTATTTATTATGTTTGGGTATGCAGTATGTAGCGTGCGGTGGTGTTGGCCGACTATGACAATTTGAGTTCACGCTATATGTGTCGATCTTGTGGTGTTCACATAATCATTTGAATTCATCACAACTATCCCCTTACCCTTATCAGGTTTCATCACTCTTAAATTTTTCTCAGTACTAATGCTACTCAGTAGTTCTTCTTCCCATTTTGAAAGATTAGAATGGGTCTGTTGCATGTTATAGTTTTTTCTCATGACTCTGCTGTCACTTTAACACAGCTTTTCAAAAATACTAACCAAAGGGTGTATAGGTGGAATAAAGGTACTGGGTCTTCTCATACCTGAAAATATGCCAGGATTGTTCCCCCTAAACAAAAAAGCAAGTCCAAGTTTCCAACAAAAAAGTTTCAATTGTAACAATGTCTCCACTACATCAAGCCCTCTTGTTGGGTCAAAGGTCAAACCTTTCTCCAATAGGTCGTCCAATTCCCTAGTAACTGGGGCATCACTATAGTTAAAGATTTTAAAGTCACCCTTGGAATTATAAACAACTTTTAAAATCTCCTCTTCCCTCTCCCTGTCCCCTTCCTTCTGTTCTGCCCAGCTTGCAGTTGTTGTTGTCTGTACTGCCCCCTCCTTTTGTTCAATAACGTCTGGGACATCCTCAAAAGGGGTACTCTAAAGGATCAGCTACATCTTCAAATTCATTATAATTCTCAGTTTTTTTAAGCTCATACCAGCAAAAGAAACAGAACAGTACTTTGTTTTGCCAGATCCATCAGGTATTGATGCTTTCCCCACTGTGGTATGATCTGAGAGTCTGACTATATAAGTAGCACAGGGTGTGAGGGTACAGGGGTGGCTTACCCCTGCAAAAGACAAGTGTTTTTTTTTTAACTTACAAGATTTAACATCTTGGCATGAGCATTTGGGTTTTGAGTTTTCAGTATAGAACCAAATGTGATTAGCTCCTGGGATGAAACCCATGTCCCTCATGGATAGCGGTAGCTAGTGTTGATCACAGATCCACTCTGTTCATAAATTCATTCTGTGAACTACCCAAAAAAACGAACAAATAGGGATACCTGGGATTAACATGGCTAGGCTTGTAAAGGCTCTAGGGCCGCTAGGCTAGTAACCTGCTATGAACCTGGCAGATATATTGAAAAAAAAAACCAGATTATAGTTGTAGAAGAAGGAATAGGGTCAGTTATAGAAGAATAACAATAAGGATGTTATAGGAAA
Source organism: Protopterus annectens (assembly GCF_019279795.1). NCBI lineage: Eukaryota > Metazoa > Chordata > Ceratodontiformes > Protopteridae > Protopterus > Protopterus annectens. Next base: position 487,443,151 of record NC_056735.1, read on the forward strand.
AACGACAAATTGTAAGAAATAGAAATTTGCATATAGGTGCCTATAAGTATGTAAATTTTGTAAATATGTAAATGATACTTTTATGTTGTGTTAAATAAAGAGCAGATGAGAGAAGTGAAGCACTCTCTGGAGCTGCTTGGTGGCACTGGAGGGTTGCTGTGGAACTTTTGGGAATTCCAAGATGGACTAGAGTACAGTAAAGATGGAGAAAACAGTTTACCTCTGCAACAGGTTTTTTTACAAGAAAGAAATTATGCAAGGGAAAGAAGAATGGAAGATGTAATTGAGAGGAGACAAACATCTGCAGTTTCTCAGCAGCCACAGAGAAGATGACCTGTGGTAAGAATAAAAAGAAAAAAGGATGGCATTGCGAACAGGTTTGCTATAATAGATAGTCGAGTTTAACATTAAAGATATAAGAGTATTAATTTATTAATTCATTTGGGAGCTGAACATTTTTGTGAAGTGGCATTTGAAAGCTTTAACTTGCGTAAGAAAGCATGACTGTGACTCAAAAAAAAAATACAGCAGCATCATGGAAAGAGTATTTCAGACTGTGAGACTACAACTAAAAAGAAAATGCATGTGCAGTTTATGATTTCAGGTATGGATGAGCATGAGTTAAAACTGTTTTTTTCTTTCACCGTTTAGTAAAGTACATGAAGTTAAAAAATATAATGAGATGTATGAACTTGGTCTGAGAAATATGGGTAACAATGGAAGGTATGGATGGAAGAATTCAACATATTTCAAATACAATAAACATGAATGGCATGAGAGGATTTGTTAGGTACCAGGGCCAAAGAGTAACAAACAAAGGTGTGGTCAATGTGTAGAGAAGGGAGCATACCAAAAAAAAAAAAAAACTTTACACCTTTTTGTAGAAAATGTAAAGAGTTTAGACACTTCTGGTTTGACTGTCCCATAATAGAAGAGGAAAGAGTAAATGAAAAGGAGAGCTCAGAATAAAGACAAAAAGTAGAAAACATTACTATAGAAGACATTGAAAGAGAAGGTGAAATGGGGAAGGGACACTGCAGAAAGGTTAAACAACGAAAACGTCATTACTGAAGAAATAGCTCAAAGTAGGGTTGTTTATACACAGGAAGAGAACAGAATTGCAATTTTAGAAAGGGAAGAGGAAAAGAGGGAGAAATGGAGACAGGAGAAGAACAAGATAGTGAAAAATAAATTGATGAGAAACTTAGGAGAAAGAAAAAAATAAGATCTTGAAGTAAAACACAAAAAGGAAAACAATGTATAGAAGTTGTAGCATTAACTGCAAATGTTATTAGAAATTATATAAGAAGTTTGGTGGTGGTGAAATTGTATGAAAAACATAAACGTGGATATTTTTGCTTATAGATGTCAGATGTAACAAAGAAGAACAAAAAGGAAAAATACATGCAGGTGGGGGGGTTAAATTGTTTGGTCAGTAGGAAATGAGACATGTTCTGGAACAGGAATTCTTATACAAATTAAGACATTAGAATTCTAGATATAACGATAGCAGCGCCACAAAAGATAGTGATATGTGAAATGAGAATGAGACAAAATGTATAAGACTAATAGTGATCTAGGTGTGTACTAATATGACAGAAAACAGTTGTTTCAGGAAATTAAGAAATTATATCAGCAAATATGTCAGTAGTGATAGCAAGAGATTTTAAATGTAACCTGAGGAAAGAAAATGGATGAATAACACAGGCTATCAAGATGTTAAGGGAATTAATAAAATGTGGAGAATTTTTAAGACTGGAATTGTTATATAGTTTACTCTAAAGACATGAAAGAAGTAAATGAGATGATACAGATGGCAGAGTTTTTCAGATTATAGAGCAATATGGGCTACAACAGGGAAAGACAGCAAAATAATAAAGGGGGAAAGGGGGAAAAGAGATTAACTGGAGAGTTTATAAAGAGAGAAATAAATATTATGGAAACACCATATGTCAGTGAGACCATTTTGTAAAATTTGGACATAATAGTGGTTATTACATAGGCAAACATATAAAATATATAATTAGAAGTAGAAAGAAAAATAAAATAAATAGGATGAAATATAAAGATACTTTACAGAAGTAACAAGAAATGATAAAATAAGGGAAATAGAAAAAAAGGATTATGAAACGAATAGAGAAAAAGTTAAATGATCTTACATAGGCAAACATTTTTTCTGAAAGAAAAGAAAGAGGAGATTTCCCCTTATTTAAGAAATGAAGTAAAAATGAGAGAATGAAGGATGAATGCTATCTTTGATAGTGAAGGAGACATAAAATACAAACAAGAAGATATTACTAAGGTGGTAGAGAATTTGATGGGTGGTATAGTGGAATAAAGGGTAGCATTATCGCCTCACAGCAAGAGGTTCTCCGATTCGATTCTCAGCTGCGGTGCTTCTTTGTGGAGTCTGCATGTCCTCCCTGCATTTGTGGGGATTTTAACCAGGTGCTCTGGTTTCCTCCCACATTCCAAGGACATGAACTAGATGGATTGGTCACTCTAAATTGACCCTAGGTGTGAGTGGGTGCATGCAAGTATGTGTGGTGCACGTTCTGAGGAGGGTTGAGTCTTGGGCTAGCAACCTGAACCTGTAAAACCTGTAACTGCTACAGAAACAATAAGCACTGAAAGGTGCTCATTGCCCGATGTACCACATGGTGTGCAAATGGGAAACAGAGAGAGAGAGAGAATTTTATAGAGAAAATACATGAAAAACAGGAAATGGATGAGCAAGAAGAAAGGAGAGTAAAATATTTGAAAAAGTAAAGAATTTTTTTAAGAAATGATAGAACAATAGAAGAAATAGAAAAGGTGATAACAAATCTATATCAGGATTTGATGGTATACGTTATGAGTATTGTAAGGAAATGAATAAAGATAAAAACATATTGAATGGATAAAGGAAGGTATAATGGAAGAAGATGTGGTAGAGGGGTCAAATTTATATGGAAAAAGGATGAAAGAAACTATATAAACATTGAAGGCTTATAAAACTTGGGAATACTGGCTTTAAAATATTAATGGAAATACTAGAAAAAGGATGGAGAAATGTTGGATGAGATAGCAGGAGAAGGGATAGATGGTATAAAAGGAAAAGAGGTGAAAGAAATGTTAATGTTCGTGACAGAAGCAATACTACTCACACTTAAGTAAGACTGATAACACTTGACTTAAAACCTTTGATGTAGTGAGCCATGAAGCAATCTGGCAGATGTCAAATGTATATGGGCTAGGAGAAAAGACATCAATGTAATAAAGAAATATTATGAAAATTTATGGGTACAGGTTATGCTAAATGAATGGATGGAAAAAATAAGTATTAGGGAAGGGGTAAAACAGGGATGCTGAATGAGTAAGTCCTTATTTGTATTAGTAATGAATGCAGTAGTACAGACATGTATGCATGGAATGAGGGAGACGAGTTGTGAGACAGAAGGTAATGTTGCATTCCCAATATGTATGACATATACAGATGACTAACGAGTTCTAATGACAAAAAGGAAGGGATGGATAAGTGAGGTTCTAATAAAGATCACAAGTCTGTTAAAAGCTGGTCTGTGGTTAAAATGAAGTGTAAGCGATTTTGCGAGATAAAACATGAAATATATTTCACAAGAAAAGGAATAAGGAATTTGAGAGTAATATTTGGTGAGTATGAAAATGTGATAAGTCAATGGAGAGAGATACTGGAACAAAGAAAAATGTTAGCTTGGTAGAAAGGTTTTTATTTATCATTTCAGAAAAAAAGACAATGATGTTGAATGCATATGTATCAGGAAAAATAATATTTTTAGGGGAGATATACATGTTTCCCACTTAAGTGGAAAAAGAGATATTAGAGATTGCTTTTAGCTTCATTTTGGGCTCAAATGTGAACCCACTGAGAAGAGGATATTTGCAATACAAAGGAAGAAAGTGGTTTGAATATAAAAACCCAGTGGTGCATTTAGCTTCTATTCATTTATTTTGGGTAACAAGAAAAGTAAAAGAAAGACAAAACAAGATGATAGGTAAGATATGAAAAATATAACAATGTGTGGGGGAAAAAAAGAGCAAAAAGGGACAATATGGAAGAAAAATAATTGCTCAGTTAAGCTGTTTTGATAACTTGCAAATAATTTTAAGTATGAATGTAAAAAAATGAAGGTGTAAATAATTGCTTTAAAGTTTTTTTTTTCTACGGTATAAAATGAATGTAAATGTTAATAAAGCAACAAGACAAAATCAGCAGTCCCTCAAAGTTACAGTAAGCAAAGTGTCACACAGCCTAAAAAACAAACACTGTAAGAAACTTTCCACCAGGTGTTCTAAGTGGAATAACTATACATAAATACTCCCCAGACTTTAAACAATATGAACCTAGTATTTATTTATTTTTATTTTATTTTACATTTGTTGACCGGGTTAGTCCAATTGGATATATGTCCATTTTCAGTAGAAGCCCAAGGAGAAAAGCTCCAAGACAGATCCATTATACCAATATGTATAAGGTTACAAATTCAAAACAGTGTTTGTAAGGTTACAATCAAGTTAACATAGCAGAAGATACAAAACATTTTACAGTATATTGCAAAGCAAAATTTACAATAATATAGAACAAGATATTCACATGAGGTAGATTGAACTTTTTCAGGTTTACAATTCCTGAGAATGGTTGCATAAGAGTATTTACAACATATTGAACAAGATATCCATGTGAGGTAGATCATAACTGTATGGGGGTTTGCTATTCTTGTAAAGTTTGCAGTAAAGAGCATTAAATTATAGTTAGAATGGAGTTAGGAGAAATTTAATCACAGAGGTAGTGGGTTAGTCAGGGTTAGTGCAAGGGCATAGCCAGTGTGTTCTAAGGTATATTTTGAGTTTTTGTTTGAAGTGGGGTAGGGAAGGAAGTGAAGTAAGATCACTAGGTAGAAGATTCCAGTTGTGTTTGAGAAAAGAGAGCTACCTGCCATGTTGTTAGACTTACTAATACTAAGTAGAAGTTTGTTAGCAGAGCGTAAGGTATTAAGATTTTTATACGGAGTAATGAGGTTTGAGAGTATAGGAGTGTTGTTAGGCTGGTTGAGGATCTTATGAGCAATGGTAAGTTGGTTAAAATAAAGCTGATTTTGCAGTTCAAGCCATCCTAGTTGTTTTAGATTCTGACAGTAATGAGTTCTAAAGTGATTACCAGCAGCAAATCTGGCAATGTTATTGTAAGATGTAGTTAGTTTAAGAAGATTCTTCTTGGATAGGTTGGTGTAAATTGGTGAGGCATAGAGAAGTGTAGAGATTAGATGAGAGTGGGCAATAGTAGTTCTGGCTGTTGGAGTGAGAAAATATTTGATCCTGTATAGGGAGCTCATTTTTCTGTTGACTGTTTTTATAGTGTTATTAATATGGTTATCGAAGCTGAGGTAATTGTCTATAGTAATTCCTAGGAGTTTGGTGGTAGAATCAGGGGATATGAGGGTGCCATTGTTAGAAATAACAGAGAAATCTAAAGGCATGGATTTACGGGTAGGAGTAAAGAGAAGGAGCTTTGTTTTTTTTGAGATTCAAGAGGAGGCAACATTTTAAGAACCAAGTCTCTACTACGTTAAATATTTTCTGAGTTAGGGATTGTAGTTCAGATGAAGATTCAGCTGCACAGATTAAAGTTGAATCATCTGCATACTGTATGCAGGTTGCCTGAGGAATATCTAGGTAGAGATCACTGATAAATATTGAGAATAAGAGAGGGCCTAGAATGGAGCCCTGAGGGACACCAAGTGAGACTGGAAGGTGGGATGATAGTTTATTCTCCCAGATCATAGCCTGTTGCCTATTGCTGAGGTAAGAAGTAAACCATTGTACAGCCATAGTATCAAGAGAGAGTGATTTCAGAATATTTATAAGTAGAGAGTGGTTTACCAGATCAATAAATAGAGAGGAAGAGAGAACATTGTTATTGTGGTTTTTGTTCAAATACCTAAATAGAGTTGAAGTGGAAGTGGTAGTTTCCACTGTAAATACAAATCAGTCCAAGTGTAGTAAACACCAACCCTTCTCCTTCCGTTAAAATAAGTATATTTTACATCAGAGTGAGCTACCATGAACTGAAGTAATTGGGACCGCTATTTAAAATCTCACATGAAGAACAACACACTAAGGAATGCAATACCCCTACTGCTGTACTGCAGTATCAACAATTCAAAAGCAAATAGTTATATATAAAGTATGGAATATTAAGTACAAAATGCACAGTTGTCATGTATTGCATAATTCATTTAATTAGAAGAGGCAATATGTCTTACGTACTCCTGCTTGAGTGAATAGAGTGACACATATACAATGTGAGATTTGATCTGTGAGTTAGTATTTACAGTGTATGATACATTTTTTTCAGCTAGAGCTAACAGTGAGAAGTAATATATCAGAGAACGTTTAACCTTTAGAACCATTATTATTAATAGCAGCAGTTTTAAATTTGTTCAGAATTAAATATTTACATACATGGAGATTTGCATCATATGTTGGTTGTGAAACTTGTTCAAGCAGTAAGAAGTTACTAGAGAATTTCTCATTAACAATTATCTGTATTCCTATACATAATCAAAGCAGATGCATCCACTGGCTCATGTGAGGTGTTTCTTGTGCTGCTGTATAAACATTGGTAGATATTCTTTCCCCCCAGTTTTGAGGGGATATAATTCCAGATAGCAAGAAGAGAAGCTTTTTTTCACTGATAGCTTTTATGGAGGGTCATTGTTCTAGTGAAAGGGTGCCATCATTTTGGGTTCTTGAATGGTATGGTGAAGGTTTGACTTATAGTTTAGCCCACACTAAGGGGCAGTAGCCATTGTGAAGGAATTTAAAGGCAAAGACAGAGAGAAGGAGAATGGTTGTGGCCATAACTGGAAACCGGTTGGCTTTGGTTATGAAAGTATAGTGGTGCTAATCTTGGGAGTTACATATATAAATATGCAGATTCTGTTGGTGAGAGTTTTTTAGCATATGAGCATTTTTTAAAGACTATATTGTGACAATAAGAAGGCTGCATTGTAATTGTTGTATTAGAGCACTTACAGGAAGGGCACACTGGGCCCTTGCGTATTGAAGTGAAGGGTTATGCGAGGAAGAAGAAGATAACATGAAATTGGGAGGGTAATGGAGCAAAATGCTGAAGTATATGCTCAGGGGTATAGATCCCTGCAGGAAAGAAGTTATGCTGCTATATATGTGCTTTTACATATAGTAGATATACTATATAAAGATATATCTATGAGTATCTAATGAACAAGCAAACATATCATACAGAGAACTTCACCTTAGTGAAAAAAAGAGGCAAAACAGAACACAACAGATCTACATATGAGCAAACCAGAAAACAGAGAAAGACGTACTTGCACGTAACTATCACACCATGAAACTGAATACACTTAACACTGTGCAAATCACAAAAGACTGAATAATGACCAAAAGCTATTTTATTAGACAAAAAAAAATGGCACACTCAAAACACACCATTTAAATACAGAGCTGCAAAGCCACCAATCGGAAAAATGCACATGCCTCATAGTGAGATAGCAGATAGTTATTGGACTCTTCCTTCTGATGAA